>NW_027364345.1:0-252702 GCF_046119375.1 Phyllobates terribilis
CTCCTCACCTGTGCACACCTGAGCTGCCCAGCCCCTCCTTACCTGTGCACACCTGAGCTGCTCATCCCCTCCTCACCTGTGCACACCTGAGCTGCTCAGCCCCTCCTCACCTGTACACACCTGAGCTGCCCAGCCCCTTCTCACCTGTGCACACCTGAACTGCTCATCCCCTCCTCACCTGTACACACCTGAGCTGCTCATCCCCTCCTCACCTGTGCACACCTGAGCTGCTCAGCCCCTCCTCACCTGTACACACCTGAGCTGCCCAGCCCCTCCTCACTGTGCACACCTGAATTGCTCAGCCCCTCCTCACCTGTACACACCTGAGCTGCTCAGCCCCTCATCACCTGTACACACCTGAGCTGCTCAGTTCATCCTCACCTGTGCACACCTGAGCTGCTCAACTCCTCCTCACCTGTACACACTTGAGCTGCTCAGCCCCTCCTCACCTGTGCACACCTGAGCTGCTCAGCCACTCCTCACCTGTGCACACCTGAGCTGCTCAGCCCCTCCTCACCTGTGCACACCTGAGCTGCTCAGCCCCTCCTCAACTGTACACACCTGAGCTGCTCAGCCCCTCCTCACCTGTGCACACCTGAGCTGCTCAGCTCCTCCTCAACTGTACACACCTGAACTGCCCAGCCCCTCCTCACCTGTGTATACCTGAGCTACTCAGCCCCTCCTCACCTGTACACACCTGAGTTGCCCATCCCCTCCTCACCTGTGCACACCTGAGCTGCCCAGCCCCTCCTCACCTGTGCACACCCAAGCTGCTCAGCCCCTCCTCACCTGTGCACACCTCAGCTGCCCAGCCCCTCCTCACCTATGCACACCTGAGCTGCTCAGCCCCTCGTCACCTGTGCACACCTGAGCTGCTCAGCCCCTCCTCACCTGTACACACCTGAGCTGCCCAGCCCCTCCTCACTGTGCACACCTGAATTGCTCAGCCCCTCCTCACCTGTACACACCAGAGCTGCTCAGCCCTTCATAACCTGTACACACCTGAGCTGCTCAGCCCATCCTCAGCCCCAGTCATACCTGTACACACCTGAGCTGCTCAACCCCCCCTCACCTGTGCACACCTGAGCTGCTTATCCCCTCCTCACCTGTGCACACCTGAGCTGACCAGCCCCTCCTCACCTGAGCTGCTCATCCCCTCCTCACCTGTGCACACCTGAGCTGCGCAGCCCTTTCTCACCTGTACACACCTGAGCTGCCCAACCCCTCCTCACCTGTGCACACCTGAACTGCTCAGCCCCTCCTCACCTGTACACACCTGAGCTGCCCAGCCCCTCCTCACCTGTGCACACCTGAACTGCTCAGCCCCTCCTCACCTGTGCACACCTGAGCTTCTCAGCCCCTCCTCACCTGTACACACCTGAGCTGCCCAGCCCCCCCTCACTGTGCACACCTGAATTGCTCAGCCCCTCCTCACCTGTACACACCTGAGCTGCCCAGCCCCTCCTCACCTGTGCACATCTGAACTGCTCAGCCCCTCCTCACCTGTGCACACCTGAACTGCTCAACCCCTCCTCACCTGTACACACCTGAGCTGCTCAGTCCCTCCTCACCTGTGCACACCTGAACTGCTCAGCCCGTCCTCACCTGTCCACACCTGAGCTGCCCAGCCCCTCCTCATTGTGCACACCTGAATTGCTCAGCCCCTCCTCACCTGTACACACGTGAGCTGCTCAGTCTATCATCACCTGTGCACACCTGAGCTGCTCAACTCCTCCTCACCTGTACACACCTGGGCTGCTCAGCCCCTCCTCACCTGTGCACACCTGAGCTGCTCAGCCACTCCTCACCTGTGCACACCTGAGCTGCTCAACTCCTCCTCACCTGTACACACCTGGGCTGCTCAGCCCCTCCTCACCTGTGCACACCTGAGCTGCTCAGCCACTCCTCACCTGTGCACACCTGAGCTGCTCAGCCCCTCCTCACCTGTGCACACCTGAGCTGCTCAGCCCCTCCTCACCTGTACACACCTGAGCTGCTCAGCCCATCCTCACCTGTGCACACCTGAGCTGCTCAGCCCCTCCTCACCTGTACACACCTGAGCTGCTCAGCCCCTCCTCACCTGTGCACACCTGAGCTGCTCAGCTCCTCCTCACCTGTACACACCTGAACTGCCCAGTCCCTCCTCACCTGTGTACACCTGAGCTACTCAGCCCATCCTCACCTGTACACACCTGAGCTGCTCAGCCCCTCCTCACCTTGCAAACCTGAGCTGCTCAGCCCCTCCTCACCTGTGCACACTTGAGCTGCTCAGTCCCTCCTCACCTGTACACACCTGAGCTGCAAAGCCCCTCCTCACCTGTGCACACCTGAGCTGCTCAGCCCCTCCTCACCTGTGCACACCCGAGCTGCTCAGCCCCTCATCACCTGTGCACACCCGAGCTGCTCAGCCCCTCCTCATCTGTACACACCTGAGCTGCTCAGCCCCAGCCATAACTGTCACACCTGAGCTGCTCAGCCCCTCCTCACCTGTGCACACCTGAGCTGCTCAGCCCCTCCTCACCTGTGCACACCTGAGCTGCTCATCCCCTCCTCACCTGTGCACACCTGAGCTGCTCAGCCCCTCCTTACCTGTGCACACCTAAGCTGCTCAGACCTTCCTCACCTGTGCACACCTGAGCTGCTCAGCCCCTCCTCACCTGTACACACGTGAGCTGCTCAGCACCTCCTCACCTGTACACACCTGAACTGCTCAGCCCCAGCCATAACTGTGCACACCTGAGCTGCTCAGCCCCTCCTCACCTGTACACACCTGAACTGCTCAGCCCCTCCTCACCTGTACACACCTGAGCTGCTCAGCCCCTCCTCACCTGTGCACACCTGAGCTGCTCAGCCCCTCCTCACCTGTGCACACCTGAGCTGCCCAGGACCTCCTCACCTGTACACACCTGAGCTGCTCAGCCCCTCCTCACCTGTACACACCTAAGCTGTTCAGCCCCTCCTCACCTGTACACACCTGAGCTGCTCAGACCCTCCTCACCTGTACACACCTGAGCTGTTCAGCCACTCCTCACCTGTGCACACCCGAGCTGCCCAGCCCCTCCTCACCTGTACACACCTTAGCTGCTCGGCCCATCCTCACCAGTACACACCTGAGCTGCCAAGCCCCTCCTCAACTGTACACACGCGAGCTGCCGAGCCCCTCCTCACCTGTGCACACCTGAGCTGCTCAGCCCCTCCTCACCTGTGCACATCTGAGCTGCTCAGCCCCTCCTCACCTGTACACACCTGAGCTGCCCATTCACTCCTCACCTGTGCACAACTGAGCTGCTCAGCCCCAGCCATAACAGTCACACTTGAGCTGCTCAGCCCCTCCTCACCTGTGCACACCTGAGCTGCCCAGCCCCTCCTTACCTGTGCACACCTGAGCTGCTCATCCCCTCCTCACCTGTGCACACCTGAGCTGCTCAGCCCCTCCTCACCTGTACACACCTGAGCTGCCCAGCCCCTTCTCACCTGTGCACACCTGAACTGCTCATCCCCTCCTCACCTGTACACACCTGAGCTGCTCATCCCCTCCTCACCTGTGCACACCTGAGCTGCTCAGCCCCTCCTCACCTGTACACACCTGAGCTGCCCAGCCCCTCCTCACTGTGCACACCTGAATTGCTCAGCCCCTCCTCACCTGTACACACCTGAGCTGCTCAGCCCCTCATCACCTGTACACACCTGAGCTGCTCAGTTCATCCTCACCTGTGCACACCTGAGCTGCTCATCTCCTCCTCACCTGTACACACTTGAGCTGCTCAGCCCCTCCTCACCTGTGCACACCTGAGCTGCTCAGCCACTCCTCACCTGTGCACACCTGAGCTGCTCAGCCCCTCCTCACCTGTGCACACCTGAGCTGCTCAGCCCCTCCTCAACTGTACACACCTGAGCTGCTCAGCCCCTCCTCACCTGTGCACACCTGAGCTGCTCAGCTCCTCCTCAACTGTACACACCTGAACTGCCCAGCCCCTCCTCACCTGTGTATACCTGAGCTACTCAGCCCCTCCTCACCTGTACACACCTGAGTTGCCCATCCCCTCCTCACCTGTGCACACCTGAGCTGCCCAGCCCCTCCTCACCTGTGCACACCCAAGCTGCTCAGCCCCTCCTCACCTGTGCACACCTCAGCTGCCCAGCCCCTCCTCACCTATGCACACCTGAGCTGCTCAGCCCCTCGTCACCTGTGCACACCTGAGCTGCTCAGCCCCTCCTCACCTGTACACACCTGAGCTGCCCAGCCCCTCCTCACTGTGCACACCTGAATTGCTCAGCCCCTCCTCACCTGTACACACCAGAGCTGCTCAGCCCTTCATAACCTGTACACACCTGAGCTGCTCAGCCCATCCTCAGCCCCAGTCATACCTGTACACACCTGAGCTGCTCAACCCCCCCTCACCTGTGCACACCTGAGCTGCTTATCCCCTCCTCACCTGTGCACACCTGAGCTGACCAGCCCCTCCTCACCTGAGCTGCTCATCCCCTCCTCACCTGTGCACACCTGAGCTGCGCAGCCCTTTCTCACCTGTACACACCTGAGCTGCCCAACCCCTCCTCACCTGTGCACACCTGAACTGCTCAGCCCCTCCTCACCTGTACACACCTGAGCTGCCCAGCCCCTCCTCACCTGTGCACACCTGAACTGCTCAGCCCCTCCTCACCTGTGCACACCTGAGCTTCTCAGCCCCTCCTCACCTGTACACACCTGAGCTGCCCAGCCCCCCCTCACTGTGCACACCTGAATTGCTCAGCCCCTCCTCACCTGTACACACCTGAGCTGCCCAGCCCCTCCTCACCTGTGCACATCTGAACTGCTCAGCCCCTCCTCACCTGTGCACACCTGAACTGCTCAACCCCTCCTCACCTGTACACACCTGAGCTGCTCAGTCCCTCCTCACCTGTGCACACCTGAACTGCTCAGCCCGTCCTCACCTGTCCACACCTGAGCTGCCCAGCCCCTCCTCATTGTGCACACCTGAATTGCTCAGCCCCTCCTCACCTGTACACACGTGAGCTGCTCAGTCTATCATCACCTGTGCACACCTGAGCTGCTCAACTCCTCCTCACCTGTACACACCTGGGCTGCTCAGCCCCTCCTCACCTGTGCACACCTGAGCTGCTCAGCCACTCCTCACCTGTGCACACCTGAGCTGCTCAACTCCTCCTCACCTGTACACACCTGGGCTGCTCAGCCCCTCCTCACCTGTGCACACCTGAGCTGCTCAGCCACTCCTCACCTGTGCACACCTGAGCTGCTCAGCCCCTCCTCACCTGTGCACACCTGAGCTGCTCAGCCCCTCCTCACCTGTACACACCTGAGCTGCTCAGCCCATCCTCACCTGTGCACACCTGAGCTGCTCAGCCCCTCCTCACCTGTACACACCTGAGCTGCTCAGCCCCTCCTCACCTGTGCACACCTGAGCTGCTCAGCTCCTCCTCACCTGTACACACCTGAACTGCCCAGTCCCTCCTCACCTGTGTACACCTGAGCTACTCAGCCCATCCTCACCTGTACACACCTGAGCTGCTCAGCCCCTCCTCACCTTGCAAACCTGAGCTGCTCAGCCCCTCCTCACCTGTGCACACTTGAGCTGCTCAGTCCCTCCTCACCTGTACACACCTGAGCTGCAAAGCCCCTCCTCACCTGTGCACACCTGAGCTGCTCAGCCCCTCCTCACCTGTGCACACCCGAGCTGCTCAGCCCCTCATCACCTGTGCACACCCGAGCTGCTCAGCCCCTCCTCATCTGTACACACCTGAGCTGCTCAGCCCCAGCCATAACTGTCACACCTGAGCTGCTCAGCCCCTCCTCACCTGTGCACACCTGAGCTGCTCAGCCCCTCCTCACCTGTGCACACCTGAGCTGCTCATCCCCTCCTCACCTGTGCACACCTGAGCTGCTCAGCCCCTCCTTACCTGTGCACACCTAAGCTGCTCAGACCTTCCTCACCTGTGCACACCTGAGCTGCTCAGCCCCTCCTCACCTGTACACACGTGAGCTGCTCAGCACCTCCTCACCTGTACACACCTGAACTGCTCAGCCCCAGCCATAACTGTGCACACCTGAGCTGCTCAGCCCCTCCTCACCTGTACACACCTGAACTGCTCAGCCCCTCCTCACCTGTACACACCTGAGCTGCTCAGCCCCTCCTCACCTGTGCACACCTGAGCTGCTCAGCCCCTCCTCACCTGTACACACCTGAGCTGCCCAGCCCCTTCTCACCTGTGCACACCTGAACTGCTCATCCCCTCCTCACCTGTACACACCTGAGCTGCCCAGCCCCTCCTCACCTGTGCACACCTGAACTGCTCATCCCCTCCTCACCTGTACACACCTGAGCTGCCCAGCCCCTCCTCACCTGTGCACACCTGAACTGCTCAGCCCCTCCTCACCTGTGCACACCTGAGCTTCTCAGCCCCTCCTCACCTGTACACACCTGAGCTGCCCAGCCCCTCCTCACTGTGCACACCTGAATTGCTCAGCCCCTCCTCACCTGTACACACCTGAGCTGCTCAGCCCCTCATCACCTGTACACACCTGAGCTGCTCAGTCCATCCTCACCTGTGAACACCTGAGCTGCTCAACTCCTCCTCACCTGTACACACCTGAGCTGCTCAGCCCCTCCTCACCTGTGCACACCTGAGCTGCTCAGCCCCTCCTCACCTGTGCACACCTGAGCTGCTCAGCCCCTCCTCAACTGTACACACCTGAGCTGCTCAGCCCCTCCTCACCTGTGCACACCTGAGCTGCTCAGCTCCTCCTCAACTGTACACACCTGAACTGACCAGCCCCTCCTCACCTGTGTATACCTGAGCTACTCAGCCCGTCCTCACCTGTACACACCTGAGCTGCCCATCCCCTCCTCACCTGTGCACACCTGAGCTGCCCAGCCCCTCCTCACCTGTGCACACCTGAGCTGCTCAGCTTCCCTCACCTGTGCACACCTGAGCTGCTCAGCCCCTCCTCACCTGTACACACCTGAGCTGCTCAGCCCCACCCATAACTGTCACACCTGAGCTTCTCAGCCCCTCCTCACCTGTGCACACCTGAGCTGCTCAGCCCCTCCTCACCTGTGCACACCTGAGCTGCTCAGCCCCTCCTCACCTGTGCACACCTGAGCTGCTTAGCCCCTCACCTGTGCACACCTGAGCTGCTCAGCCCCTCCTCACCTGTACACACATGAGCTGCCAAGCCCCTCCTCACCTGTACACATCTGAGCTGCTCAGCTCCTCCTCACCTGAGCTGCTCAGCTCCTCCTCACCTGTGCACACCTGAGCTGCTCAGCCCCTCCTCACCTGTACACACCTGAGCTGTTCAACCCCTCCTCACCTGTACACACCTGAGATGCTCAGCCCCTCCTCACCTGTGCACACTTGAGCTGCCCAGGACCTCCTCACCTGTACACACCTGAGCTGCTCAGCCCCTCCTCACCTCTACACACCTGAGCTGTTCAGCCCCTCCTCACCTGTACACACCTGAGCTGCTCAGACCCTCCTCACCTGTACACACCTGAGCTGCCCAGCACCTCCTCACCTGTACGCGCCTGAGCTGCTCAGCTCCTCCTCACCTGTTCACACCTGAGCTGCTCAGCCCCTCCTCACCTGTGCACACCCGAGCTGCCCAGCCCCTCCTCACCTGTACACACCTGAGCTGCTCGGCCCATCCTCACCAGTACACACCTGAGCTGCCCAGCCCCTCCTCAACTGTACACACGCGAGCTGCCGAGCCCCTCCTCACCTGTGCACACCTGAGCTGCTCAGCCCCTCCTCACCTGTGCACATCTGAGCTGCTCAGCCTCTCCTCACCTGTAAACACCTGAGCTGCCCATTCACTCCTCACCTGTGCACAACTGAGCTGTTCAGCCCCAGCCATAACTGTGCACACCTGAGCTGCTCAGCCCCTCCTCACTTGTGCACACCTGAGCTGCTCAGCCCCTCCTCATCTGTGCACACGCGAGCTGCACAGCCCCTCCTCACCTGTACACACCTGAGCTGCTCAGCCCTAGCCATAACTGTCACACTTGAGCTGCTCAGCCCCTCCTCACCTGTGCACACCTGAGCTGCCCAGCCCCTCCTCACCTGTGCACACCTGAGCTGCTCATCCCCTCCTCACCTGTGCACACCTGAGCTGCTCAGACCCTCCTCACCTGTACACACCTGAGCTGCCCAGCCCCTTCTCACCTGTGCACACCTGAGCTGTTCAGCCCATCCTCACCTGTGCACACCTGAGCTGCTCAGCCCCTCCTCACCTGTACACACCTGAGCTGCTCAGCCCCTCCTCACCTGTGCACACCTGAGCTGCTCAGCTCCTCCTCACCTGTACACACCTGAACTGCCCAGTCCCTCCTCACCTGTGTACACCTGAGCTACTCAGCCCATCCTCACCTGTACACACCTGAGCTGCTCAGCCCCTCCTCACCTGTGCACACCCGAGCTGCTCAGCCCCTCCTCACCTGTGCACACCCGAGCTGCTCAGCCCCTCCTCATCTGTACACACCTGAGCTGCTCAGCCCCAGCCATAACTGTCACACCTGAGCTGCTCAGCCCCTCCTCACCTGTGCACACCTGAGCTGCTCAGCCCCTCCTCACCTGTGCACACCTGAGCTGCTCATCCCCTCCTCACCTGTGCACACCTGAGCTGCTCAGCCCCTCCTCACCTGTGCACACCTAAGCTGCTCAGACCTTCCTCACCTGTGCACACCTGAGCTGCTCAGCCCCTCCTCACCTGTACACACGTGAGCTGCTCAGCACCTCCTCACCTGTACACACCTGAACTGCTCAGCCCCAGCCATAACTGTGCACACCTGAGCTGCTCAGCCCCTCCTCACCTGTACACACCTGAACTGCTCAGCCCCTCCTCACCTGTACACACCTGAGCTGCTCAGCCCCTCCTCACCTGTGCACACCTGAGCTGCTCAGCCCCTCCTCACCTGTACACACCTGAGCTGCCCAGCCCCTTCTCACCTGTGCACACCTGAACTGCTCATCCCCTCCTCACCTGTACACACCTGAGCTGCCCAGCCCCTCCTCACCTGTGAACACCTGAGCTGCTCAACTCCTCCTCACCTGTACACACCTGAGCTGCTCAGCCCCTCCTCACCTGTGCACACCTGAGCTGCTCAGCCCCTCCTCACCTGTGCACACCTGAGCTGCTCAGCCCCTCCTCAACTGTACACACCTGAGCTGCTCAGCCCCTCCTCACCTGTGCACACCTGAGCTGCTCAGCTCCTCCTCAACTGTACACACCTGAACTGCCCAGCCCCTCCTCACCTGTGTATACCTGAGCTACTCAGCCTGTCCTCACCTGTACACACCTGAGCTGCCCATCCCCTCCTCACCTGTGCACACCTGAGCTGCCCAGCCCCTCCTCACCTGTGCACACCCAAGCTGCTCAGCCCCTCCTCACCTGTGCACACCTGAGCTACTCAGCCCCTCCTCACCTGTGCACACCTGAGCTGCTCAGCTTAACTCACCTGTGCACACCTGAGCTGCTCAGCCTCTCCTCACCTGTACACACCTGAGCTGCTCAGCCCCTCCTCACCTGTACACACCTGAGCTGCTCAGCCCCACCCATAACTGTCACACCTGAGCTTCTCAGCCCCTCCTCACCTGTGCACACCTGAGCTGCTCAGCCCCTCCTCACCTGTGCACACCTGAGCTGCTCAGCCCCTCCTCACCTGTGCACACCTGAGCTGCTTAGCCCCTCACCTGTGCACACCTGAGCTGCTCAGCCCCTCCTCACCTGTACACACATGAGCTTCCAAGCCCCTCCTCACCTGTACACATCTGAGCTGCTCAGCTCCTCCTCACCTGAGCTGCTCAGCTCCTCCTCACCTGTGCACACCTGAGCTGCCCAGCACCTCCTCACCTGTACGCGCCTGAGCTGCTCAGCACCTCCTCACCTGTTCACACCTGAGCTGCTCAGCCCCTCCTCACCTGTGCACACCCGAGCTGCCCAGTCCCTCCTCACCTGTACACACCTGAGCTGCTCGGCCCATCCTCACCAGTACACACCTGAGCTGCCCAGCCCCTCCTCAACTGTACACACGCGAGCTGCCGAGCCCCTCCTCACCTGTGCACACCTGAGCTGCTCAGCCCCTCCTCACCTGTGCACATCTGAGCTGCTCAGCCCCTCCTCACCTGTACACACCTGAGCTGCCCATTCACTCCTCACCTGTGCACAACTGAGCTGTTCAGCCCCAGCCATAACTGTGCACACCTGAGCTGCTCAGCCCCTCCTCACCTGTGCACACCTGAGCTGCTCAGCCCCTCCTCACCTGTGCACACGCGAGCTGCACAGCCCCTCCTCACCTGTACACACCTGAGCTGCTCAGCCCTAGCCATAACTGTCACACTTGAGCTGCTCAGCCCCTCCTCACCTGTGCACACCTGAGCTGCCCAGCCCCTCCTCACCTGTGCACACCTGAGCTGCTCATCCCCTCCTCACCTGTGCACACCTGAGCTGCTCAGACCCTCCTCACCTGTACACACCTGAGCTGCCCAGCCCCTTCTCACCTGTGCACACCTGAGCTGTTCAGCCCCTCCTCACCTGTACACACCTGAGATGCTCAGCCCCTCCTCACCTGTGCACAATTGAGCTGCCCAGGACCTCCTCACCTGTACACACCTGAGCTGCTCAGACCCTCCTCACCTGTACACACCTGAGCTGCCCAGCACCTCCTCACCTGTACGCGCCTGAGCTGTTCAGCACCTCCTCACCTGTTCACACCTGAGCTGCTCAGCCCCTCCTCACCTGTGCACACCCGAGCTGCCCAGCCCCTCCTCACCTGTACACACCTGAGCTGCTCGGCCCATCCTCACCAGTACACACCTGAGCTGCCCAGCCCCTCCTCAACTGTACACACGCGAGCTGCCGAGCCCCTCCTCACCTGTGCACACCTGAGCTGCTCAGCCCCTCCTCACCTGTGCACATCTGAGCTGCTCAGCCCCTCCTCACCTGTACACACCTGAGCTGCCCATTCACTCCTCACCTGTGCACAACTGAGCTGTTCAGCCCCAGCCATAACTGTGCACACCTGAGATGCTCAGCCCCTCCTCACCTGTGCACACCTGAGCTGCTCATCCCCTCCTCACCTGTGCACACGCGAGCTGCACAGCCCCTCCTCACCTGTACACACCTGAGCTGCTCAGCCCTAGCCATAACTGTCACACTTGAGCTGCTCAGCCCCTCCTCACCTGTGCACACCTGAGCTGCCCAGCCCCTCCTCACCTGTGCACACCTGAGCTGCTCATCCCCTCCTCACCTGTGCACACCTGAGCTGCTCAGACCCTCCTCACCTGTACACACCTGAGCTGCCCAGCCCCTTCTCACCTGTGCACACCTGAACTGCTCATCCCCTCCTCACCTGTACACACCTGAGCTGCCCAGCCCCTCCTCACCTGTGCACACCTGAACTGCTCAGCCCCTCCTCACCTCTGCACACCTGAGCTTCTCAGCCCCTCCTCACCTGTACACACCTGAGCTGCCCAGCCCCTCCTCACTGTGCACACCTGAATTGCTCAGCCCCTCCTCACCTGTACACACCTGAGCTGCTCAGCCCCTCATCACCTATACACACCTGAGCTGCTCAGTCCATCCTCACCTGTGCACACCTGAGCTGCTCAACTCCTCCTCACCTGTACACACCTGAGCTGCTCAGCCCCTCCTCACCTGTGCACACCTGAGCTGCTCAGCCACTCCTCACCTGTGCACACCTGAGCTGCTCAGCCCCTCCTCACCTGTGCACACCTGAGCTGCTCAGCCCCTCCTCAACTGTACACACCTGAGCTGCTCAGCCCCTCCTCACCTGTGCACACCTGAGCTGCTCAGCTCCTCCTCAACTGTACACACCTGAACTGCCCAGCCCCTCCTCACCTGTGTATACCTGAGCTACTCAGCCCCTCCTCACCTGTACACACCTGAGCTGCCCATCCCCTCCTCACCTGTGCACACCTGAGCTGCCCAGCCCCTCCTCAACTGTGCACACCTGAGCTGCTCAGCTGCCCTCACCTGTGCTGCTCAGCCCCTCCTCACCTGTACACACCTGAGCTGCTCAGCCCCTCCTCACCTGTACACACCTGAGCTGCTCAGCCCCACCCATAACTGTCACACCTGAGCTGCTCAGCCCCTCCTCACCTGTGCACACCTGAGCTGCTCAGCCCCTCCTCACCTGTGCACACCTGAGCTGCTCAGCCCCTCCTCACCTGTGCACACCTGAGCTGCTCAGCCCCTCACCTGTGCACACCTGAGCTGCTCAGCCCCTCCTCACCTGTACACACCTGAGCTGCCAAGCCCCTCCTCACCTGTACACACCTGAGCTGCTCAGCCCCTCCTCACCTGAGCTGCTCAGCCCCTCCTCACCTGTGCACACCTGAGCTGCTCAGCCCCTCCTCACCTGTACACACCTGAGCTGTTCAGCCTCTCCTCACCTGTACACACCTGAGATGCTCAGCCCCTCCTCACCTGTGCACAACTGAGCTGCCCAGGACCTCCTCACCTGTACACACCTGAGCTCCTCAGCCCCTCCTCACCTGTACACACCTAAGCTGTTCAGCCCCTCCTCACCTGTACACACCTGAGCTGCTCAGACCCTCCTCACCTGTACACACCTGAGCTGCCCAGCACCTCTTCACCTGTACACGCCTGAGCTGCTCAGCACCTCCTCACCTGTACACACCTGAGCTGCTCAGCCCCTCCTCACCTGTTCACACCTGAGCTGTTCAGCCCCTCCTCACCTGTGCACACCCGAGCTGCCGAGCCCCTCCTCACCTGTACATACCTGAGCTGCTCGGCCCATCTTCACCAGTACACACCTGAGCTGCCAAGCCCCTCCTCAACTGTACACACGCGAGCTGCCGAGCCTCTCCTCACCTGTGCACACCTGAGCTGCTCAGCCCCTCCTCACCTGTGCACATCTGAGCTGCTCAGCCCCTCCTCACCTGTACACACCTGAGCTGCCCAGCCCCTTCTCACCTGTGCACACCTGAGCTGTTCAGCCCATCCTCACCTGTGCACACCTGAGCTGCTCAGCCCCTCCTCACCTGTACACACCTGAGCTGCTCAGCCCCTCCTCACCTGTGCACACCTGAGCTGCTCAGCTCCTCCTCACCTGTACACACCTGAACTGCCCAGTCCCTCCTCACCTGTGTACACCTGAGCTACTCAGCCCATCCTCACCTGTACACACCTGAGCTGCTCAGCCCCTCCTCACCTGTGCAAACCTGAGCTGCTCAGCCCCTCCTCACCTGTGCACACTTGAGCTGCTCAGTCCCTCCTCACCTGTACACACCTGAGCTGCAAAGCCCCTCCTCACCTGTGCACACCTGAGCTGCTCAGCCCCTCCTCACCTGTGCACACCCGAGCTGCTCAGCCCCTCATCACCTGTGCACACCCGAGCTGCTCAGCCCCTCCTCATCTGTACACACCTGAGCTGCTCAGCCCCAGCCATAACTGTCACACCTGAGCTGCTCAGCCCCTCCTCACCTGTGCACACCTGAGCTGCTCAGCCCCTCCTCACCTGTGCACACCTGAGCTGCTCATCCCCTCCTCACCTGTGCACACCTGAGCTGCTCAGCCCCTCCTCACCTGTGCACACCTAAGCTGCTCAGACCTTCCTCACCTGTGCACACCTGAGCTGCTCAGCCCCTCCTCACCTGTACACACGTGAGCTGCTCAGCACCTCCTCACCTGTACACACCTGAACTGCTCAGCCCCAGCCATAACTGTGCACACCTGAGCTGCTCAGCCCCTCCTCACCTGTACACACCTGAACTGCTCAGCCCCTCCTCACCTGTACACACCTGAGCTGCTCAGCCCCTCCTCACCTGTGCACACCTGAGCTGCTCAGCCCCTCCTCACCTGTACACACCTGAGCTGCCCAGCCCCTTCTCACCTGTGCACACCTGAACTGCTCATCCCCTCCTCACCTGTACACACCTGAGCTGCCCAGCCCCTCCTCACCTGTGCACACCTGAACTGCTCATCCCCTCCTCACCTGTGCACACCTGAACTGCTCAGAACCTCCTCACCTGTGCACACCTGAGCTTCTCAGCCCCTCCTCACCTGTACACACCTGAGCTGCCCAGCCCCTACTCACTGTGCACACCTGAATTGCTCAGCCCCTCCTCACCTGTACACACCTGAGCTGCTCAGCCCCTCATCACCTGTACACACCTGAGCTGCTCAGTCCATCCTCACCTGTGAACACCTGAGCTGCTCAACTCCTCCTCACCTGTACACACCTGAGCTGCTCAGCCCCTCCTCACCTGTGCACACCTGAGCTGCTCAGCCCCTCCTCACCTGTGCACACCTGAGCTGCTCAGCCCCTCCTCAACTGTACACACCTGAGCTGCTCAGCCCCTCCTCACCTGTGCACACCTGAGCTGCTCAGCTCCTCCTCAACTGTACACACCTGAACTGCCCAGCCCCTCCTCACCTGTGTATACCTGAGCTACTCAGCCCGTCCTCACCTGTACACACCTGAGCTGCCCATCCCCTCCTCACCTGTGCACACCTGAGCTGCCCAGCCCCTCCTCACCTGTGCACACCCAAGCTGCTCAGCCCCTCCTCACCTGTGCACACCTGAGCTACTCAGCCCCTCCTCACCTGTGCACACCTGAGCTGCTCAGCTTAACTCACCTGTGCACACCTGAGCTGCTCAGCCTCTCCTCACCTGTACACACCTGAGCTGCTCAGCCCCTCCTCACCTGTACACACCTGAGCTGCTCAGCCCCACCCATAACTGTCACACCTGAGCTTCTCAGCCCCTCCTCACCTGTGCACACCTGAGCTGCTCAGCCCCTCCTCACCTGTGCACACCTGAGCTGCTCAGCCCCTCCTCACCTGTGCACACCTGAGCTGCTTAGCCCCTCACCTGTGCACACCTGAGCTGCTCAGCCCCTCCTCACCTGTACACACATGAGCTTCCAAGCCCCTCCTCACCTGTACACATCTGAGCTGCTCAGCTCCTCCTCACCTGAGCTGCTCAGCTCCTCCTCACCTGTGCACACCTGAGCTGCCCAGCACCTCCTCACCTGTACGCGCCTGAGCTGCTCAGCACCTCCTCACCTGTTCACACCTGAGCTGCTCAGCCCCTCCTCACCTGTGCACACCCGAGCTGCCCAGCCCCTCCTCACCTGTACACACCTGAGCTGCTCGGCCCATCCTCACCAGTACACACCTGAGCTGCCAAGCCCCTCCTCAACTGTACACACGCGAGCTGCCGAGCCCCTCCTCACCTGTGCACACCTGAGCTGCTCAGCCCCTCCTCACCTGTGCACATCTGAGCTGCTCAGCCCCTCCTCACCTGTACACACCTGAGCTGCCCATTCACTCCTCACCTGTGCACAACTGAGCTGTTCAGCCCCAGCCATAACTGTGCACACCTGAGCTGCTCAGCCCCTCCTCACCTGTGCACACCTGAGCTGCTCAGCCCCTCCTCACCTGTGCACACACGAGCTGCACAGCCCCTCCTCACCTGTACACACCTGAGCTGCTCAGCCCTAGCCATAACTGTCACACTTGAGCTGCTCAGCCCCTCCTCACCTGTGCACACCTGAGCTGCCCAGCCCCTCCTCACCTGTGCACACCTGAGCTGCTCATCCCCTCCTCACCTGTGCACACCTGAGCTGCTCAGACCCTCCTCACCTGTACACACCTGAGCTGCCCAGCCCCTTCTCACCTGTGCACACCTGAGCTGTTCAGCCCCTCCTCACCTGTACACACCTGAGCTGCTCAGACCCTCCTCACCTGTACACACCTGAGCTGCCCAGCACCTCCTCACCTGTACACGCCTGAGCTGTTCAGCACCTCCTCACCTGTTCACACCTGAGCTGCTCAGCCCCTCCTCACCTGTGCACACCCGAGCTGCCCAGCCCCTCCTCACCTGTACACACCTGAGCTGCTCGGCCCATCCTCACCAGTACACACCTGAGCTGCCCAGCCCCTCCTCAACTGTACACACGCGAGCTGCCGAGCCCCTCCTCACCTGTGCACACCTGAGCTGCTCAGCCCCTCCTCACCTGTGCACACCTGAGCTGCTCAGCCCCTCCTCACCTGTACACACCTGAGCTGCCCAGCCCCTTCTCACCTGTGCACACCTGAACTGCTCATCCCCTCCTCACCTGTACACACCTGAGCTGCCCAGCCCCTCCTCACCTGTGCACACCTGAACTGCTCAGCCCCTCCTCACCTCTGCACACCTGAGCTTCTCAGCCCCTCCTCACCTGTACACACCTGAGCTGCCCAGTCCCTCCTCACCTGTACACACCTGAGCTGCACAGCCCCTCATCACCTGTACACACCTGAGCTGCTCAGTCCATCCTCACCTGTGCACACCTGAGCTGCTCAACTCCTCCTCACCTGTACACACCTGAGCTGCTCAGCCCCTCCTCACCTGTGCACACCTGAGCTGCTCAGCCACTCCTCACCTGTGCACACCTGAGCTGCTCAGCCCCTCCTCACCTGTGCACACCTGAGCTGCTCAGCCCCTCCTCAACTGTACACACCTGAGCTGCTCAGCCCCTCCTCACCTGTGCACTCCTGAGCTGCTCAGCTCCTCCTCAACTGTACACACCTGAACTGCCCAGCCCCTCCTCACCTGTGTATACCTGAGCTACTCAGCCCCTCCTCACCTGTACACACCTGAGCTGCCCATACCCTCCTCACCTGTGCACACCCGAGCTGCCGAGCCCCTCCTCACCTGTACATACCTGAGCTGCTCGGCCCATCTTCACCAGTACACACCTGAGCTGCCAAGCCCCTCCTCAACTGTACACACGCGAGCTGCCGAGCCTCTCCTCACCTGTGCACACCTGAGCTGCTCAGCCCCTCCTCACCTGTGCACATCTGAGCTGCTCAGCCCCTCCTCACCTGTACACACCTGAGCTGCCCAGCCCCTTCTCACCTGTGCACACCTGAGCTGTTCAGCCCATCCTCACCTGTGCACACCTGAGCTGCTCAGCCCCTCCTCACCTGTACACACCTGAGCTGCTCAGCCCCTCCTCACCTGTGCACACCTGAGCTGCTCAGCTCCTCCTCACCTGTACACACCTGAACTGCCCAGTCCCTCCTCACCTGTGTACACCTGAGCTACTCAGCCCATCCTCACCTGTACACACCTGAGCTGCTCAGCCCCTCCTCACCTGTGCAAACCTGAGCTGCTCAGCCCCTCCTCACCTGTGCACACTTGAGCTGCTCAGTCCCTCCTCACCTGTACACACCTGAGCTGCAAAGCCCCTCCTCACCTGTGCACACCTGAGCTGCTCAGCCCCTCCTCACCTGTGCACACCCGAGCTGCTCAGCCCCTCATCACCTGTGCACACCCGAGCTGCTCAGCCCCTCCTCATCTGTACACACCTGAGCTGCTCAGCCCCAGCCATAACTGTCACACCTGAGCTGCTCAGCCCCTCCTCACCTGTGCACACCTGAGCTGCTCAGCCCCTCCTCACCTGTGCACACCTGAGCTGCTCATCCCCTCCTCACCTGTGCACACCTGAGCTGCTCAGCCCCTCCTCACCTGTGCACACCTAAGCTGCTCAGACCTTCCTCACCTGTGCACACCTGAGCTGCTCAGCCCCTCCTCACCTGTACACACGTGAGCTGCTCAGCACCTCCTCACCTGTACACACCTGAACTGCTCAGCCCCAGCCATAACTGTGCACACCTGAGCTGCTCAGCCCCTCCTCACCTGTACACACCTGAACTGCTCAGCCCCTCCTCACCTGTACACACCTGAGCTGCTCAGCCCCTCCTCACCTGTGCACACCTGAGCTGCTCAGCCCCTCCTCACCTGTACACACCTGAGCTGCCCAGCCCCTTCTCACCTGTGCACACCTGAACTGCTCATCCCCTCCTCACCTGTACACACCTGAGCTGCCCAGCCCCTCCTCACCTGTGCACACCTGAACTGCTCATCCCCTCCTCACCTGTGCACACCTGAACTGCTCAGAACCTCCTCACCTGTGCACACCTGAGCTTCTCAGCCCCTCCTCACCTGTACACACCTGAGCTGCCCAGCCCCTACTCACTGTGCACACCTGAATTGCTCAGCCCCTCCTCACCTGTACACACCTGAGCTGCTCAGCCCCTCATCACCTGTACACACCTGAGCTGCTCAGTCCATCCTCACCTGTGAACACCTGAGCTGCTCAACTCCTCCTCACCTGTACACACCTGAGCTGCTCAGCCCCTCCTCACCTGTGCACACCTGAGCTGCTCAGCCCCTCCTCACCTGTGCACACCTGAGCTGCTCAGCCCCTCCTCAACTGTACACACCTGAGCTGCTCAGCCCCTCCTCACCTGTGCACACCTGAGCTGCTCAGCTCCTCCTCAACTGTACTCACCTGAACTGCCCAGCCCCTCCTCACCTGTGTATACCTGAGCTACTCAGCCCGTCCTCACCTGTACACACCTGAGCTGCCCATCCCCTCCTCACCTGTGCACACCTGAGCTGCCCAGCCCCTCCTCACCTGTGCACACCCAAGCTGCTCAGCCCCTCCTCACCTGTGCACACCTGAGCTACTCAGCCCCTCCTCACCTGTGCACACCTGAGCTGCTCAGCTTAACTCACCTGTGCACACCTGAGCTGCTCAGCCTCTCCTCACCTGTACACACCTGAGCTGCTCAGCCCCTCCTCACCTGTACACACCTGAGCTGCTCAGCCCCACCCATAACTGTCACACCTGAGCTTCTCAGCCCCTCCTCACCTGTGCACACCTGAGCTGCTCAGCCCCTCCTCACCTGTGCACACCTGAGCTGCTCAGCCCCTCCTCACCTGTGCACACCTGAGCTGCTTAGCCCCTCACCTGTGCACACCTGAGCTGCTCAGCCCCTCCTCACCTGTACACACAAGAGCTTCCAAGCCCCTCCTCACCTGTACACATCTGAGCTGCTCAGCTCCTCCTCACCTGAGCTGCTCAGCTCCTCCTCACCTGTGCACACCTGAGCTGCCCAGCACCTCCTCACCTGTACGCGCCTGAGCTGCTCAGCACCTCCTCACCTGTTCACACCTGAGCTGCTCAGCCCCTCCTCACCTGTGCACACCCGAGCTGCCCAGCCCCTCCTCACCTGTACACACCTGAGCTGCTCGGCCCATCCTCACCAGTACACACCTGAGCTGCCCAGCCCCTCCTCAACTGTACACACGCGAGCTGCCGAGCCCCTCCTCACCTGTGCACACCTGAGCTGCTCAGCCCCTCCTCACCTGTGCACATCTGAGCTGCTCAGCCCCTCCTCACCTGTACACACCTGAGCTGCCCATTCACTCCTCACCTGTGCACAACTGAGCTGTTCAGCCCCAGCCATAACTGTGCACACCTGAGCTGCTCAGCCCCTCCTCACCTGTGCACACCTGAGCTGCTCAGCCCCTCCTCACCTGTGCACACACGAGCTGCACAGCCCCTCCTCACCTGTACACACCTGAGCTGCTCAGCCCTAGCCATAACTGTCACACTTGAGCTGCTCAGCCCCTCCTCACCTGTGCACACCTGAGCTGCCCAGCCCCTCCTCACCTGTGCACACCTGAGCTGCTCATCCCCTCCTCACCTGTGCACACCTGAGCTGCTCAGACCCTCCTCACCTGTACACACCTGAGCTGCCCAGCCCCTTCTCACCTGTGCACACCTGAGCTGTTCAGCCCCTCCTCACCTGTACACACCTGAGCTGCTCAGACCCTCCTCACCTGTACACACCTGAGCTGCCCAGCACCTCCTCACCTGTACACGCCTGAGCTGTTCAGCACCTCCTCACCTGTTCACACCTGAGCTGCTCAGCCCCTCCTCACCTGTGCACACCCGAGCTGCCCAGCCCCTCCTCACCTGTACACACCTGAGCTGCTCGGCCCATCCTCACCAGTACACACCTGAGCTGCCCAGCCCCTCCTCAACTGTACACACGCGAGCTGCCGAGCCCCTCCTCACCTGTGCACACCTGAGCTGCTCAGCCCCTCCTCACCTGTGCACACCTGAGCTGCTCAGCCCCTCCTCACCTGTACACACCTGAGCTGCCCAGCCCCTTCTCACCTGTGCACACCTGAACTGCTCATCCCCTCCTCACCTGTACACACCTGAGCTGCCCAGCCCCTCCTCACCTGTGCACACCTGAACTGCTCAGCCCCTCCTCACCTCTGCACACCTGAGCTTCTCAGCCCCTCCTCACCTGTACACACCTGAGCTGCCCAGTCCCTCCTCACCTGTACACACCTGAGCTGCACAGCCCCTCATCACCTGTACACACCTGAGCTGCTCAGTCCATCCTCACCTGTGCACACCTGAGCTGCTCAACTCCTCCTCACCTGTACACACCTGAGCTGCTCAGCCCCTCCTCACCTGTGCACACCTGAGCTGCTCAGCCACTCCTCACCTGTGCACACCTGAGCTGCTCAGCCCCTCCTCACCTGTGCACACCTGAGCTGCTCAGCCCCTCCTCAACTGTACACACCTGAGCTGCTCAGCCCCTCCTCACCTGTGCACTCCTGAGCTGCTCAGCTCCTCCTCAACTGTACACACCTGAACTGCCCAGCCCCTCCTCACCTGTGTATACCTGAGCTACTCAGCCCCTCCTCACCTGTACACACCTGAGCTGCCCATACCCTCCTCACCTGTGCACACCTGAGCTGCCCAGCCCCTCCTCACCTGTGCACACCCAAGCTGCTCAGCCCCTCCTCACCTGTGCACACCTGAGCTGCCCAGCCCCTCCTCACCTGTGCACACCTGAGCTGCTCAGCCCCTCCTCACCTGTGCACACCTGAGCTGCTCAGCCCCAGCCATAACTGTCACACCTGAGCTGCTCAGCCCCTCCTCACCTGTGCACACCTGAGCTGCTCAGCTGCCCTCACCTGTGCTGCTCAGCCCCTCCTCACCTGTACACACCTGAGCTGCTCAGCCCCAGCCATAACTGTCACACCTGAGCTGCTCAGCCCCTCCTCACCTGTGCACACCTGAGCTGCTCAGCCCCTCACCTGTGCACACCTGAGCTGCTCAGCCCCTCCTCACCTGTACACATCTGAGCGGCCAAGCCCCTCCTCACCTGTACACACCTGAGCTGCTCAGCCCCTCCTCACCTGAGCTGCTCAGCCCCTCCTCACCTGTGCACACCTGAGCTGCTCAGCCCCTCCTCACCTGTACACACCTGAGCTGTTCAGCCCCTCCTCACCTGTACACACCTGAGATGCTCAGCCCCTCCTCACCTGTGCACACCTGAGCTGCCCAGGACCTCCTCACCTGTACACACCTGAGCTGCTCAGCCCCTCCTCACCTGTACACACCTAAGCTGTTCAGCCCCTCCTCACCTGTACACACCTGAGCTGCTCAGACCCTCCTCACCTGTACACACCTGAGCTGTTCAGCCACTCCTCACCTGTGCACACCCGAGCTGCCCAGCCCCTCCTCACCTGTACACACCTTAGCTGCTCGGCCCATCCTCACCAGTACACACCTGAGCTGCCAAGCCCCTCCTCAACTGTACACACGCGAGCTGCCGAGCCCCTCCTCACCTGTGCACACCTGAGCTGCTCAGCCCCTCCTCACCTGTGCACATCTGAGCTGCTCAGCCCCTCCTCACCTGTACACACCTGAGCTGCCCATTCACTCCTCACCTGTGCACAACTGAGCTGCTCAGCCCCAGCCATAACAGTCACACTTGAGCTGCTCAGCCCCTCCTCACCTGTGCACACCTGAGCTGCCCAGCCCCTCCTTACCTGTGCACACCTGAGCTGCTCATCCCCTCCTCACCTGTGCACACCTGAGCTGCTCAGCCCCTCCTCACCTGTACACACCTGAGCTGCCCAGCCCCTTCTCACCTGTGCACACCTGAACTGCTCATCCCCTCCTCACCTGTACACACCTGAGCTGCTCATCCCCTCCTCACCTGTGCACACCTGAGCTGCTCAGCCCCTCCTCACCTGTACACACCTGAGCTGCCCAGCCCCTCCTCACTGTGCACACCTGAATTGCTCAGCCCCTCCTCACCTGTACACACCTGAGCTGCTCAGCCCCTCATCACCTGTACACACCTGAGCTGCTCAGTTCATCCTCACCTGTGCACACCTGAGCTGCTCAACTCCTCCTCACCTGTACACACTTGAGCTGCTCAGCCCCTCCTCACCTGTGCACACCTGAGCTGCTCAGCCACTCCTCACCTGTGCACACCTGAGCTGCTCAGCCCCTCCTCACCTGTGCACACCTGAGCTGCTCAGCCCCTCCTCAACTGTACACACCTGAGCTGCTCAGCCCCTCCTCACCTGTGCACACCTGAGCTGCTCAGCTCCTCCTCAACTGTACACACCTGAACTGCCCAGCCCCTCCTCACCTGTGTATACCTGAGCTACTCAGCCCCTCCTCACCTGTACACACCTGAGTTGCCCATCCCCTCCTCACCTGTGCACACCTGAGCTGCCCAGCCCCTCCTCACCTGTGCACACCCAAGCTGCTCAGCCCCTCCTCACCTGTGCACACCTCAGCTGCCCAGCCCCTCCTCACCTATGCACACCTGAGCTGCTCAGCCCCTCGTCACCTGTGCACACCTGAGCTGCTCAGCCCCTCCTCACCTGTACACACCTGAGCTGCCCAGCCCCTCCTCACTGTGCACACCTGAATTGCTCAGCCCCTCCTCACCTGTACACACCAGAGCTGCTCAGCCCTTCATAACCTGTACACACCTGAGCTGCTCAGCCCATCCTCAGCCCCAGTCATACCTGTACACACCTGAGCTGCTCAACCCCCCCTCACCTGTGCACACCTGAGCTGCTTATCCCCTCCTCACCTGTGCACACCTGAGCTGACCAGCCCCTCCTCACCTGAGCTGCTCATCCCCTCCTCACCTGTGCACACCTGAGCTGCGCAGCCCTTTCTCACCTGTACACACCTGAGCTGCCCAACCCCTCCTCACCTGTGCACACCTGAACTGCTCAGCCCCTCCTCACCTGTACACACCTGAGCTGCCCAGCCCCTCCTCACCTGTGCACACCTGAACTGCTCAGCCCCTCCTCACCTGTGCACACCTGAGCTTCTCAGCCCCTCCTCACCTGTACACACCTGAGCTGCCCAGCCCCCCCTCACTGTGCACACCTGAATTGCTCAGCCCCTCCTCACCTGTACACACCTGAGCTGCCCAGCCCCTCCTCACCTGTGCACATCTGAACTGCTCAGCCCCTCCTCACCTGTGCACACCTGAACTGCTCAACCCCTCCTCACCTGTACACACCTGAGCTGCTCAGTCCCTCCTCACCTGTGCACACCTGAACTGCTCAGCCCGTCCTCACCTGTCCACACCTGAGCTGCCCAGCCCCTCCTCATTGTGCACACCTGAATTGCTCAGCCCCTCCTCACCTGTACACACGTGAGCTGCTCAGTCTATCATCACCTGTGCACACCTGAGCTGCTCAACTCCTCCTCACCTGTACACACCTGGGCTGCTCAGCCCCTCCTCACCTGTGCACACCTGAGCTGCTCAGCCACTCCTCACCTGTGCACACCTGAGCTGCTCAGCCCCTCCTCACCTGTGCACACCTGAGCTGCTCAGCCCCTCCTCACCTGTACACACCTGAGCTGCTCAGCCCATCCTCACCTGTGCACACCTGAGCTGCTCAGCCCCTCCTCACCTGTACACACCTGAGCTGCTCAGCCCCTCCTCACCTGTGCACACCTGAGCTGCTCAGCTCCTCCTCACCTGTACACACCTGAACTGCCCAGTCCCTCCTCACCTGTGTACACCTGAGCTACTCAGCCCATCCTCACCTGTACACACCTGAGCTGCTCATCCCCTCCTCACCTTGCAAACCTGAGCTGCTCAGCCCCTCCTCACCTGTGCACACTTGAGCTGCTCAGTCCCTCCTCACCTGTACACACCTGAGCTGCAAAGCCCCTCCTCACCTGTGCACACCTGAGCTGCTCAGCCCCTCCTCACCTGTGCACACCCGAGCTGCTCAGCCCCTCATCACCTGTGCACACCCGAGCTGCTCAGCCCCTCCTCATCTGTACACACCTGAGCTGCTCAGCCCCAGCCATAACTGTCACACCTGAGCTGCTCAGCCCCTCCTCACCTGTGCACACCTGAGCTGCTCAGCCCCTCCTCACCTGTGCACACCTGAGCTGCTCATCCCCTCCTCACCTGTGCACACCTGAGCTGCTCAGCCCCTCCTTACCTGTGCACACCTAAGCTGCTCAGACCTTCCTCACCTGTGCACACCTGAGCTGCTCAGCCCCTCCTCACCTGTACACACGTGAGCTGCTCAGCACCTCCTCACCTGTACACACCTGAACTGCTCAGCCCCAGCCATAACTGTGCACACCTGAGCTGCTCAGCCCCTCCTCACCTGTACACACCTGAACTGCTCAGCCCCTCCTCACCTGTACACACCTGAGCTGCTCAGCCCCTCCTCACCTGTGCACACCTGAGCTGCTCAGCCCCTCCTCACCTGTACACACCTGAGCTGCCCAGCCCCTTCTCACCTGTGCACACCTGAACTGCTCATCCCCTCCTCACCTGTACACACCTGAGCTGCCCAGCCCCTCCTCACCTGTGCACACCTGAACTGCTCATCCCCTCCTCACCTGTACACACCTGAGCTGACCAGCCCCTCCTCACCTGTGCACACCTGAACTGCTCAGCCCCTCCTCACCTGTGCACACCTGAGCTTCTCAGCCCCTCCTCACCTGTACACACCTGAGCTGCCCAGCCCCTCCTCACTGTGCACACCTGAATTGCTCAGCCCCTCCTCACCTGTACACACCTGAGCTGCTCAGCCCCTCATCACCTGTACACACCTGAGCTGCTCAGTCCATCCTCACCTGTGAACACCTGAGCTGCTCAACTCCTCCTCACCTGTACACACCTGAGCTGCTCAGCCCCTCCTCACCTGTGCACACCTGAGCTGCTCAGCCCCTCCTCACCTGTGCACACCTGAGCTGCTCAGCCCCTCCTCAACTGTACACACCTGAGCTGCTCAGCCCCTCCTCACCTGTGCACACCTGAGCTGCTCAGCTCCTCCTCAACTGTACACACCTGAACTGACCAGCCCCTCCTCACCTGTGTATACCTGAGCTACTCAGCCCGTCCTCACCTGTACACACCTGAGCTGCCCATCCCCTCCTCACCTGTGCACACCTGAGCTGCCCAGCCCCTCCTCACCTGTGCACACCTGAGCTGCTCAGCTTCCCTCACCTGTGCACACCTGAGCTGCTCAGCCCCTCCTCACCTGTACACACCTGAGCTGCTCAGCCCCACCCATAACTGTCACACCTGAGCTTCTCAGCCCCTCCTCACCTGTGCACACCTGAGCTGCTCAGCCCCTCCTCACCTGTGCACACCTGAGCTGCTCAGCCCCTCCTCACCTGTGCACACCTGAGCTGCTTAGCCCCTCACCTGTGCACACCTGAGCTGCTCAGCCCCTCCTCACCTGTACACACATGAGCTGCCAAGCCCCTCCTCACCTGTACACATCTGAGCTGCTCAGCTCCTCCTCACCTGAGCTGCTCAGCTCCTCCTCACCTGTGCACACCTGAGCTGCTCAGCCCCTCCTCACCTGTACACACCTGAGCTGTTCAACCCCTCCTCACCTGTACACACCTGAGATGCTCAGCCCCTCCTCACCTGTGCACACTTGAGCTGCCCAGGACCTCCTCACCTGTACACACCTGAGCTGCTCAGCCCCTCCTCACCTCTACACACCTGAGCTGTTCAGCCCCTCCTCACCTGTACACACCTGAGCTGCTCAGACCCTCCTCACCTGTACACACCTGAGCTGCCCAGCACCTCCTCACCTGTACGCGCCTGAGCTGCTCAGCTCCTCCTCACCTGTTCACACCTGAGCTGCTCAGCCCCTCCTCACCTGTGCACACCCGAGCTGCCCAGCCCCTCCTCACCTGTACACACCTGAGCTGCTCGGCCCATCCTCACCAGTACACACCTGAGCTGCCCAGCCCCTCCTCAACTGTACACACGCGAGCTGCCGAGCCCCTCCTCACCTGTGCACACCTGAGCTGCTCAGCCCCTCCTCACCTGTGCACATCTGAGCTGCTCAGCCTCTCCTCACCTGTAAACACCTGAGCTGCCCATTCACTCCTCACCTGTGCACAACTGAGCTGTTCAGCCCCAGCCATAACTGTGCACACCTGAGCTGCTCAGCCCCTCCTCACTTGTGCACACCTGAGCTGCTCAGCCCCTCCTCATCTGTGCACACGCGAGCTGCACAGCCCCTCCTCACCTGTACACACCTGAGCTGCTCAGCCCTAGCCATAACTGTCACACTTGAGCTGCTCAGCCCCTCCTCACCTGTGCACACCTGAGCTGCCCAGCCCCTCCTCACCTGTGCACACCTGAGCTGCTCATCCCCTCCTCACCTGTGCACACCTGAGCTGCTCAGACCCTCCTCACCTGTACACACCTGAGCTGCCCAGCCCCTTCTCACCTGTGCACACCTGAGCTGTTCAGCCCATCCTCACCTGTGCACACCTGAGCTGCTCAGCCCCTCCTCACCTGTACACACCTGAGCTGCTCAGCCCCTCCTCACCTGTGCACACCTGAGCTGCTCAGCTCCTCCTCACCTGTACACACCTGAACTGCCCAGTCCCTCCTCACCTGTGTACACCTGAGCTACTCAGCCCATCCTCACCTGTACACACCTGAGCTGCTCAGCCCCTCCTCACCTGTGCACACCCGAGCTGCTCAGCCCCTCCTCACCTGTGCACACCCGAGCTGCTCAGCCCCTCCTCATCTGTACACACCTGAGCTGCTCAGCCCCAGCCATAACTGTCACACCTGAGCTGCTCAGCCCCTCCTCACCTGTGCACACCTGAGCTGCTCAGCCCCTCCTCACCTGTGCACACCTGAGCTGCTCATCCCCTCCTCACCTGTGCACACCTGAGCTGCTCAGCCCCTCCTCACCTGTGCACACCTAAGCTGCTCAGACCTTCCTCACCTGTGCACACCTGAGCTGCTCAGCCCCTCCTCACCTGTACACACGTGAGCTGCTCAGCACCTCCTCACCTGTACACACCTGAACTGCTCAGCCCCAGCCATAACTGTGCACACCTGAGCTGCTCAGCCCCTCCTCACCTGTACACACCTGAACTGCTCAGCCCCTCCTCACCTGTACACACCTGAGCTGCTCAGCCCCTCCTCACCTGTGCACACCTGAGCTGCTCAGCCCCTCCTCACCTGTACACACCTGAGCTGCCCAGCCCCTTCTCACCTGTGCACACCTGAACTGCTCATCCCCTCCTCACCTGTACACACCTGAGCTGCCCAGCCCCTCCTCACCTGTGAACACCTGAGCTGCTCAACTCCTCCTCACCTGTACACACCTGAGCTGCTCAGCCCCTCCTCACCTGTGCACACCTGAGCTGCTCAGCCCCTCCTCACCTGTGCACACCTGAGCTGCTCAGCCCCTCCTCAACTGTACACACCTGAGCTGCTCAGCCCCTCCTCACCTGTGCACACCTGAGCTGCTCAGCTCCTCCTCAACTGTACACACCTGAACTGCCCAGCCCCTCCTCACCTGTGTATACCTGAGCTACTCAGCCTGTCCTCACCTGTACACACCTGAGCTGCCCATCCCCTCCTCACCTGTGCACACCTGAGCTGCCCAGCCCCTCCTCACCTGTGCACACCCAAGCTGCTCAGCCCCTCCTCACCTGTGCACACCTGAGCTACTCAGCCCCTCCTCACCTGTGCACACCTGAGCTGCTCAGCTTAACTCACCTGTGCACACCTGAGCTGCTCAGCCTCTCCTCACCTGTACACACCTGAGCTGCTCAGCCCCTCCTCACCTGTACACACCTGAGCTGCTCAGCCCCACCCATAACTGTCACACTTGAGCTTCTCAGCCCCTCCTCACCTGTGCACACCTGAGCTGCTCAGCCCCTCCTCACCTGTGCACACCTGAGCTGCTCAGCCCCTCCTCACCTGTGCACACCTGAGCTGCTTAGCCCCTCACCTGTGCACACCTGAGCTGCTCAGCCCCTCCTCACCTGTACACACATGAGCTTCCAAGCCCCTCCTCACCTGTACACATCTGAGCTGCTCAGCTCCTCCTCACCTGAGCTGCTCAGCTCCTCCTCACCTGTGCACACCTGAGCTGCCCAGCACCTCCTCACCTGTACGCGCCTGAGCTGCTCAGCACCTCCTCACCTGTTCACACCTGAGCTGCTCAGCCCCTCCTCACCTGTGCACACCCGAGCTGCCCAGTCCCTCCTCACCTGTACACACCTGAGCTGCTCGGCCCATCCTCACCAGTACACACCTGAGCTGCCCAGCCCCTCCTCAACTGTACACACGCGAGCTGCCGAGCCCCTCCTCACCTGTGCACACCTGAGCTGCTCAGCCCCTCCTCACCTGTGCACATCTGAGCTGCTCAGCCCCTCCTCACCTGTACACACCTGAGCTGCCCATTCACTCCTCACCTGTGCACAACTGAGCTGTTCAGCCCCAGCCATAACTGTGCACACCTGAGCTGCTCAGCCCCTCCTCACCTGTGCACACCTGAGCTGCTCAGCCCCTCCTCACCTGTGCACACGCGAGCTGCACAGCCCCTCCTCACCTGTACACACCTGAGCTGCTCAGCCCTAGCCATAACTGTCACACTTGAGCTGCTCAGCCCCTCCTCACCTGTGCACACCTGAGCTGCCCAGCCCCTCCTCACCTGTGCACACCTGAGCTGCTCATCCCCTCCTCACCTGTGCACACCTGAGCTGCTCAGACCCTCCTCACCTGTACACACCTGAGCTGCCCAGCCCCTTCTCACCTGTGCACACCTGAGCTGTTCAGCCCCTCCTCACCTGTACACACCTGAGATGCTCAGCCCCTCCTCACCTGTGCACAATTGAGCTGCCCAGGACCTCCTCACCTGTACACACCTGAGCTGCTCAGACCCTCCTCACCTGTACACACCTGAGCTGCCCAGCACCTCCTCACCTGTACGCGCCTGAGCTGTTCAGCACCTCCTCACCTGTTCACACCTGAGCTGCTCAGCCCCTCCTCACCTGTGCACACCCGAGCTGCCCAGCCCCTCCTCACCTGTACACACCTGAGCTGCTCGGCCCATCCTCACCAGTACACACCTGAGCTGCCCAGCCCCTCCTCAACTGTACACACGCGAGCTGCCGAGCCCCTCCTCACCTGTGCACACCTGAGCTGCTCAGCCCCTCCTCACCTGTGCACATCTGAGCTGCTCAGCCCCTCCTCACCTGTACACACCTGAGCTGCCCATTCACTCCTCACCTGTGCACAACTGAGCTGTTCAGCCCCAGCCATAACTGTGCACACCTGAGATGCTCAGCCCCTCCTCACCTGTGCACACCTGAGCTGCTCATCCCCTCCTCACCTGTGCACACGCGAGCTGCACAGCCCCTCCTCACCTGTACACACCTGAGCTGCTCAGCCCTAGCCATAACTGTCACACTTGAGCTGCTCAGCCCCTCCTCACCTGTGCACACCTGAGCTGCCCAGCCCCTCCTCACCTGTGCACACCTGAGCTGCTCATCCCCTCCTCACCTGTGCACACCTGAGCTGCTCAGACCCTCCTCACCTGTACACACCTGAGCTGCCCAGCCCCTTCTCACCTGTGCACACCTGAACTGCTCATCCCCTCCTCACCTGTACACACCTGAGCTGCCCAGCCCCTCCTCACCTGTGCACACCTGAACTGCTCAGCCCCTCCTCACCTCTGCACACCTGAGCTTCTCAGCCCCTCCTCACCTGTACACACCTGAGCTGCCCAGCCCCTCCTCACTGTGCACACCTGAATTGCTCAGCCCCTCCTCACCTGTACACACCTGAGCTGCTCAGCCCCTCATCACCTATACACACCTGAGCTGCTCAGTCCATCCTCACCTGTGCACACCTGAGCTGCTCAACTCCTCCTCACCTGTACACACCTGAGCTGCTCAGCCCCTCCTCACCTGTGCACACCTGAGCTGCTCAGCCACTCCTCACCTGTGCACACCTGAGCTGCTCAGCCCCTCCTCACCTGTGCACACCTGAGCTGCTCAGCCCCTCCTCAACTGTACACACCTGAGCTGCTCAGCCCCTCCTCACCTGTGCACACCTGAGCTGCTCAGCTCCTCCTCAACTGTACACACCTGAACTGCCCAGCCCCTCCTCACCTGTGTATACCTGAGCTACTCAGCCCCTCCTCACCTGTACACACCTGAGCTGCCCATCCCCTCCTCACCTGTGCACACCTGAGCTGCCCAGCCCCTCCTCAACTGTGCACACCTGAGCTGCTCAGCTGCCCTCACCTGTGCTGCTCAGCCCCTCCTCACCTGTACACACCTGAGCTGCTCAGCCCCTCCTCACCTGTACACACCTGAGCTGCTCAGCCCCACCCATAACTGTCACACCTGAGCTGCTCAGCCCCTCCTCACCTGTGCACACCTGAGCTGCTCAGCCCCTCCTCACCTGTGCACACCTGAGCTGCTCAGCCCCTCCTCACCTGTGCACACCTGAGCTGCTCAGCCCCTCACCTGTGCACACCTGAGCTGCTCAGCCCCTCCTCACCTGTACACACCTGAGCTGCCAAGCCCCTCCTCACCTGTACACACCTGAGCTGCTCAGCCCCTCCTCACCTGAGCTGCTCAGCCCCTCCTCACCTGTGCACACCTGAGCTGCTCAGCCCCTCCTCACCTGTACACACCTGAGCTGTTCAGCCTCTCCTCACCTGTACACACCTGAGATGCTCAGCCCCTCCTCACCTGTGCACAACTGAGCTGCCCAGGACCTCCTCACCTGTACACACCTGAGCTCCTCAGCCCCTCCTCACCTGTACACACCTAAGCTGTTCAGCCCCTCCTCACCTGTACACACCTGAGCTGCTCAGACCCTCCTCACCTGTACACACCTGAGCTGCCCAGCACCTCTTCACCTGTACACGCCTGAGCTGCTCAGCACCTCCTCACCTGTACACACCTGAGCTGCTCAGCCCCTCCTCACCTGTTCACACCTGAGCTGTTCAGCCCCTCCTCACCTGTGCACACCCGAGCTGCCGAGCCCCTCCTCACCTGTACATACCTGAGCTGCTCGGCCCATCTTCACCAGTACACACCTGAGCTGCCAAGCCCCTCCTCAACTGTACACACGCGAGCTGCCGAGCCTCTCCTCACCTGTGCACACCTGAGCTGCTCAGCCCCTCCTCACCTGTGCACATCTGAGCTGCTCAGCCCCTCCTCACCTGTACACACCTGAGCTGCCCAGCCCCTTCTCACCTGTGCACACCTGAGCTGTTCAGCCCATCCTCACCTGTGCACACCTGAGCTGCTCAGCCCCTCCTCACCTGTACACACCTGAGCTGCTCAGCCCCTCCTCACCTGTGCACACCTGAGCTGCTCAGCTCCTCCTCACCTGTACACACCTGAACTGCCCAGTCCCTCCTCACCTGTGTACACCTGAGCTACTCAGCCCATCCTCACCTGTACACACCTGAGCTGCTCAGCCCCTCCTCACCTGTGCAAACCTGAGCTGCTCAGCCCCTCCTCACCTGTGCACACTTGAGCTGCTCAGTCCCTCCTCACCTGTACACACCTGAGCTGCAAAGCCCCTCCTCACCTGTGCACACCTGAGCTGCTCAGCCCCTCCTCACCTGTGCACACCCGAGCTGCTCAGCCCCTCATCACCTGTGCACACCCGAGCTGCTCAGCCCCTCCTCATCTGTACACACCTGAGCTGCTCAGCCCCAGCCATAACTGTCACACCTGAGCTGCTCAGCCCCTCCTCACCTGTGCACACCTGAGCTGCTCAGCCCCTCCTCACCTGTGCACACCTGAGCTGCTCATCCCCTCCTCACCTGTGCACACCTGAGCTGCTCAGCCCCTCCTCACCTGTGCACACCTAAGCTGCTCAGACCTTCCTCACCTGTGCACACCTGAGCTGCTCAGCCCCTCCTCACCTGTACACACGTGAGCTGCTCAGCACCTCCTCACCTGTACACACCTGAACTGCTCAGCCCCAGCCATAACTGTGCACACCTGAGCTGCTCAGCCCCTCCTCACCTGTACACACCTGAACTGCTCAGCCCCTCCTCACCTGTACACACCTGAGCTGCTCAGCCCCTCCTCACCTGTGCACACCTGAGCTGCTCAGCCCCTCCTCACCTGTACACACCTGAGCTGCCCAGCCCCTTCTCACCTGTGCACACCTGAACTGCTCATCCCCTCCTCACCTGTACACACCTGAGCTGCCCAGCCCCTCCTCACCTGTGCACACCTGAACTGCTCATCCCCTCCTCACCTGTGCACACCTGAACTGCTCAGAACCTCCTCACCTGTGCACACCTGAGCTTCTCAGCCCCTCCTCACCTGTACACACCTGAGCTGCCCAGCCCCTACTCACTGTGCACACCTGAATTGCTCAGCCCCTCCTCACCTGTACACACCTGAGCTGCTCAGCCCCTCATCACCTGTACACACCTGAGCTGCTCAGTCCATCCTCACCTGTGAACACCTGAGCTGCTCAACTCCTCCTCACCTGTACACACCTGAGCTGCTCAGCCCCTCCTCACCTGTGCACACCTGAGCTGCTCAGCCCCTCCTCACCTGTGCACACCTGAGCTGCTCAGCCCCTCCTCAACTGTACACACCTGAGCTGCTCAGCCCCTCCTCACCTGTGCACACCTGAGCTGCTCAGCTCCTCCTCAACTGTACACACCTGAACTGCCCAGCCCCTCCTCACCTGTGTATACCTGAGCTACTCAGCCCGTCCTCACCTGTACACACCTGAGCTGCCCATCCCCTCCTCACCTGTGCACACCTGAGCTGCCCAGCCCCTCCTCACCTGTGCACACCCAAGCTGCTCAGCCCCTCCTCACCTGTGCACACCTGAGCTACTCAGCCCCTCCTCACCTGTGCACACCTGAGCTGCTCAGCTTAACTCACCTGTGCACACCTGAGCTGCTCAGCCTCTCCTCACCTGTACACACCTGAGCTGCTCAGCCCCTCCTCACCTGTACACACCTGAGCTGCTCAGCCCCACCCATAACTGTCACACCTGAGCTTCTCAGCCCCTCCTCACCTGTGCACACCTGAGCTGCTCAGCCCCTCCTCACCTGTGCACACCTGAGCTGCTCAGCCCCTCCTCACCTGTGCACACCTGAGCTGCTTAGCCCCTCACCTGTGCACACCTGAGCTGCTCAGCCCCTCCTCACCTGTACACACATGAGCTTCCAAGCCCCTCCTCACCTGTACACATCTGAGCTGCTCAGCTCCTCCTCACCTGAGCTGCTCAGCTCCTCCTCACCTGTGCACACCTGAGCTGCCCAGCACCTCCTCACCTGTACGCGCCTGAGCTGCTCAGCACCTCCTCACCTGTTCACACCTGAGCTGCTCAGCCCCTCCTCACCTGTGCACACCCGAGCTGCCCAGCCCCTCCTCACCTGTACACACCTGAGCTGCTCGGCCCATCCTCACCAGTACACACCTGAGCTGCCCAGCCCCTCCTCAACTGTACACACGCGAGCTGCCGAGCCCCTCCTCACCTGTGCACACCTGAGCTGCTCAGCCCCTCCTCACCTGTGCACATCTGAGCTGCTCAGCCCCTCCTCACCTGTACACACCTGAGCTGCCCATTCACTCCTCACCTGTGCACAACTGAGCTGTTCAGCCCCAGCCATAACTGTGCACACCTGAGCTGCTCAGCCCCTCCTCACCTGTGCACACCTGAGCTGCTCAGCCCCTCCTCACCTGTGCACACACGAGCTGCACAGCCCCTCCTCACCTGTACACACCTGAGCTGCTCAGCCCTAGCCATAACTGTCACACTTGAGCTGCTCAGCCCCTCCTCACCTGTGCACACCTGAGCTGCCCAGCCCCTCCTCACCTGTGCACACCTGAGCTGCTCATCCCCTCCTCACCTGTGCACACCTGAGCTGCTCAGACCCTCCTCACCTGTACACACCTGAGCTGCCCAGCCCCTTCTCACCTGTGCACACCTGAGCTGTTCAGCCCCTCCTCACCTGTACACACCTGAGCTGCTCAGACCCTCCTCACCTGTACACACCTGAGCTGCCCAGCACCTCCTCACCTGTACACGCCTGAGCTGTTCAGCACCTCCTCACCTGTTCACACCTGAGCTGCTCAGCCCCTCCTCACCTGTGCACACCCGAGCTGCCCAGCCCCTCCTCACCTGTACACACCTGAGCTGCTCGGCCCATCCTCACCAGTACACACCTGAGCTGCCCAGCCCCTCCTCAACTGTACACACGCGAGCTGCCGAGCCCCTCCTCACCTGTGCACACCTGAGCTGCTCAGCCCCTCCTCACCTGTGCACATCTGAGCTGCTCAGCCCCTCCTCACCTGTACACACCTGAGCTGCCCATTCACTCCTCACCTGTGCACAACTGAGCTGTTCAGCCCCAGCCATAACTGTGCACACCTGAGATGCTCAGCCCCTCCTCACCTGTGCACACCTGAGCTGCTCATCCCCTCCTCACCTGTGCACACGCGAGCTGCAAAGCCCCTCCTCACCTGTGCACACCTGAGCTGCTCAGCCCCTCCTCACCTGTGCACACCCGAGCTGCTCAGCCCCTCATCACCTGTGCACACCCGAGCTGCTCAGCCCCTCCTCATCTGTACACACCTGAGCTGCTCAGCCCCAGCCATAACTGTCACACCTGAGCTGCTCAGCCCCTCCTCACCTGTGCACACCTGAGCTGCTCAGCCCCTCCTCACCTGTGCACACCTGAGCTGCTCATCCCCTCCTCACCTGTGCACACCTGAGCTGCTCAGCCCCTCCTCACCTGTGCACACCTAAGCTGCTCAGACCTTCCTCACCTGTGCACACCTGAGCTGCTCAGCCCCTCCTCACCTGTACACACGTGAGCTGCTCAGCACCTCCTCACCTGTACACACCTGAACTGCTCAGCCCCAGCCATAACTGTGCACACCTGAGCTGCTCAGCCCCTCCTCACCTGTACACACCTGAACTGCTCAGCCCCTCCTCACCTGTACACACCTGAGCTGCTCAGCCCCTCCTCACCTGTGCACACCTGAGCTGCTCAGCCTCTCCTCACCTGTACACACCTGAGCTGCCCAGCCCCTTCTCACCTGTGCACACCTGAACTGCTCATCCCCTCCTCACCTGTACACACCTGAGCTGCCCAGCCCCTCCTCACCTGTGCACACCTGAACTGCTCATCCCCTCCTCACCTGTACACACCTGAGCTGCCCAGCCCCTCCTCACCTGTGCACACCTGAACTGCTCAGAACCTCCTCACCTGTGCACACCTGAGCTTCTCAGCCCCTCCTCACCTGTACACACCTGAGCTGCCCAGCCCCTCCTCACTGTGCACACCTGAATTGCTCAGCCCCTCCTCACTTGTACACACCTGAGCTGCTCAGCCCCTCATCACCTGTACACACCTGAGCTGCTCAGTCCATCCTCACCTGTGAACACCTGAGCTGCTCAACTCCTCCTCACCTGTACACACCTGAGCTGCTCAGCCCCTCCTCACCTGTGCACACCTGAGCTACTCAGCCCCTCCTCACCTGTGCACACCTGAGCTGCTCAGCTTAACTCACCTGTGCACACCTGAGCTGCTCAGCCTCTCCTCACCTGTACACACCTGAGCTGCTCAGCCCCTCCTCACCTGTACACACCTGAGCTGCTCAGCCCCACCCATAACTGTCACACCTGAGCTTCTCAGCCCCTCCTCACCTGTGCACACCTGAGCTGCTCAGCCCCTCCTCACCTGTGCACACCTGAGCTGCTCAGCCCCTCCTCACCTGTGCACACCTGAGCTGCTTAGCCCCTCACCTGTGCACACCTGAGCTGCTCAGCCCCTCCTCACCTGTACACACATGAGCTTCCAAGCCCCTCCTCACCTGTACACATCTGAGCTGCTCAGCTCCTCCTCACCTGAGCTGCTCAGCTCCTCCTCACCTGTGCACACCTGAGCTGCCCAGCACCTCCTCACCTGTACGCGCCTGAGCTGCTCAGCACCTCCTCACCTGTTCACACCTGAGCTGCTCAGCCCCTCCTCACCTGTGCACACCCGAGCTGCCCAGCCCCTCCTCACCTGTACACACCTGAGCTGCTCGGCCCATCCTCACCAGTACACACCTGAGCTGCCCAGCCCCTCCTCAACTGTACACACGCGAGCTGCCGAGCCCCTCCTCACCTGTGCACACCTGAGCTGCTCAGCCCCTCCTCACCTGTGCACATCTGAGCTGCTCAGCCCCTCCTCACCTGTACACACCTGAGCTGCCCATTCACTCCTCACCTGTGCACAACTGAGCTGTTCAGCCCCAGCCATAACTGTGCACACCTGAGCTGCTCAGCCCCTCCTCTCCTGTGCACACCTGAGCTGCTCAGCCCCTCCTCACCTGTGCACACGCGAGCTGCACAGCCCCTCCTCACCTGTACACACCTGAGCTGCTCAGCCCTAGCCATAACTGTCACACTTGAGCTGCTCAGCCCCTCCTCACCTGTGCACACCTGAGCTGCCCAGCCCCTCCTCACCTGTGCACACCTGAGCTGCTCATCCCCTCCTCACCTGTGCACACCTGAGCTGCTCAGACCCTCCTCACCTGTACACACCTGAGCTGCCCAGCCCCTTCTCACCTGTGCACACCTGAGCTGTTCAGCCCCTCCTCACCTGTACACACCTGAGATGCTCAGCCCCTCCTCACCTGTGCACACTTGAGCTGCCCAGGACCTCCTCACCTGTACACACCTGAGCTGCTCAGACCCTCCTCACCTGTACACACCTGAGCTGCCCAGCACCTCCTCACCTGTACGCGCCTGAGCTGTTCAGCACCTCCTCACCTGTTCACACCTGAGCTGCTCAGCCCCTCCTCACCTGTGCACACCCGAGCTGCCCAGCCCCTCCTCACCTGTACACACCTGAGCTGCTCGGCCCATCCTCACCAGTACACACCTGAGCTGCCCAGCCCCTCCTCAACTGTACACACGCGAGCTGCCGAGCCCCTCCTCACCTGTGCACACCTGAGCTGCTCAGCCCCTCCTCACCTGTGCACATCTGAGCTGCTCAGCCCCTCCTCACCTGTACACACCTGAGCTGCCCATTCACTCCTCACCTGTGCACAACTGAGCTGTTCAGCCCCAGCCACAACTGTGCACACCTGAGATGCTCAGCCCCTCCTCACCTGTGCACACCTGAGCTGCTCATCCCCTCCTCACCTGTGCACACGCGAGCTGCACAGCCCCTCCTCACCTGTACACACCTGAGCTGCTCAGCCCTAGCCATAACTGTCACACTTGAGCTGCTCAGCCCCTCCTCACCTGTGCACACCTGAGCTTCCCAGCCCCTCCTCACCTGTGCACACCTGAGCTGCTCATCCCCTCCTCACCTGTGCACACCTGAGCTGCTCAGACCCTCCTCACCTGTACACACCTGAGCTGCCCAGCCCCTTCTCACCTGTGCACACCTGAACTGCTCATCCCCTCCTCACCTGTACACACCTGAGCTGCCCAGCCCCTCCTCACCTGTGCACACCTGAACTGCTCAGCCCCTCCTCACCTCTGCACACCTGAGCTTCTCAGCCCCTCCTCACCTGTACACACCTGAGCTGCCCAGCCCCTCCTCACTGTGCACACCTGAATTGCTCAGCCCCTCCTCACCTGTACACACCTGAGCTGCTCAGCCCCTCATCACCTGTACACACCTGAGCTGCTCAGTCCATCCTCACCTGTGCACACCTGAGCTGCTCAACTCCTCCTCACCTGTACACACCTGAGCTGCTCAGCCCCTCCTCACCTGTGCACACCTGAGCTGCTCAGCCACTCCTCACCTGTGCACACCTGAGCTGCTCAGCCCCTCCTCACCTGTGCACACCTGAGCTGCTCAGCCCCTCCTCAACTGTACACACCTGAGCTGCTCAGCCCCTCCTCACCTGTGCACACCTGAGCTGCTCAGCTCCTCCTCAACTGTACACACCTGAACTGCCCAGCCCCTCCTCACCTGTGTATACCTGAGCTACTCAGCCCCTCCTCACCTGTACACACCTGAGCTGCCCATCCCCTCCTCACCTGTGCACACCTGAGCTGCCCAGCCCCTCCTCACCTGTGCACACCTGAGCTGCTCAGCTGCCCTCACCTGTGCTGCTCAGCCCCTCCTCACCTGTACACACCTGAGCTGCTCAGCCCCTCCTCACCTGTACACACCTGAGCTGCTCAGCCCCACCCATAACTGTCACACCTGAGCTGCTCAGCCCCTCCTCACCTGTGCACACCTGAGCTGCTCAGCCCCTCCTCACCTGTGCACACCTGAGCTGCTCAGCCCCTCCTCACCTGTGCACACCTGAGCTGCTCAGCCCCTCACCTGTGCACACCTGAGCTGCTCAGCCCCTCCTCACCTGTACACACCTGAGCTGCCCAGCCCCTCCTCACCTGTACACACCTGAGCTGCTCAGCCCCTCCTCACCTGAGCTGCTCAGCCCCTCCTCACCTGTGCACACCTGAGCTGCTCAGCCCCTCCTCACCTGTACACACCTGAGCTGTTCAGCCCCTCCTCACCTGTACACACCTGAGATGCTCAGCCCGTCCTCACCTGTGCACACCTGAGCTGCCCAGGACCTCCTCACCTGTACACACCTGAGCTCCTCAGCCCCTCCTCACCTGTACACACCTAAGCTGTTCAGCCCCTCCTCACCTGTGCACACCCGAGCTGCCCAGCCCCTTCTCACCTGTACATACCTGAGCTGCTCGGCCCATCTTCACCAGTACACACCTGAGCTGCCAAGCCCCTCCTCAACTGTACACACTCGAGCTGCCGAGCCCCTCCTCACCTGTGCACACCTGAGCTGCTCAGCCCCTCCTCACCTGTGCACATCTGAGCTGCTCAGCCCCTCCTCACCTGTACACACCTGAGCTGCCCATTCACTCCTCACCTGTGCACAACTGAGCTGTTCAGCCCCAGCCATATCTGTGCACACCTGAGCTGCTCAGCCCCTCCTCACCTGTGCACACCTGAGCTGCTCAGCCCCTCCTCACCTGTGCACACGCGAGCTGCACAGCCCCTCCTCACCTGTACACACCTGAGCTGCTCAGCCCCAGCCATAACTGTCACACTTGAGCTGCTCAGCCCTTCCTCACCTGTGCACACCTGAGCTTCCCAGCCCCTCCTTACCTGTGCACACCTGAGCTGCTCATCCCCTCCTCACCTGTGCACACCTGAGCTGCTCAGCCCCTCCTCACCTGTGCACACCTGAGCTGCTCAGCTCCTCCTCAACTGTACACACCTGAACTGCCCAGCCCCTCCTCACCTGTGTATACCTGAGCTACTCAGCCCCTCCTCACCTGTACACACCTGAGCTGCCCATCCCCTCCTCACCTGTGCACACCTGAGCTGCCCAGCCCCTCCTCACCTGTGCACACCCAAGCTGCTCAGCCCCTCCTCACCTGTGCACACCTGAGCTGCCCAGCCCCTCCTCACCTGTGCACACCTGAGCTGCTCAGCCCCTCCTCACCTGTACACACCTGAGCTGCCAAGCCCCTCCTCACCTGTACACACCTGAGCTGCTCAGCCCCTCCTCACCTGAGCTGCTCAGCCCCTCCTCACCTGAGCTGCTCAGCCCCTCCTCACCTGTGCACACCTGAGCTGCTCAGCCCCTCCTCACCTGTTCACACCTGAGCTGTTCAGCCCCTCCTCACCTGTGCACACCCGAGCTGCCCAGCCCCTCCTCACCTGTACACACCTGAGCTGCTCGGCCCATCCTCACCAGTACACACCTGAGCTGCCAAGCCCCTCCTCAACTGTACACACGCGAGCTGCCGAGCCCCTCCTCACCTGTGCACACCTGAGCTGCTCAGCCCCTCCTCACCTGTGCACATCTGAGCTGCTCAGCCCCTCCTCACCTGTACACACCTGAGCTGCCCATTCACTCCTCACCTGTGCACAACTGAGCTGTTCAGCCCCAGCCATATCTGTGCACACCTGAGCTGCTCAGCCCCTCCTCACCTGTGCACACCTGAGCTGCTCAGCCCCTCCTCACCTGTGCACACGCGAGCTGCACAGCCCCTCCTCACCTGTACACACCTGAGCTGCTCAGCCCCAGCCATAACTGTCACACTTGAGCTGCTCAGCCCCTCCTCACCTGTGCACACCTGAGCTGCCCAGCCCCTCCTTACCTGTGCACACCTGAGCTGCTCATCCCCTCCTCACCTGTGCACACCTGAGCTGCTCAGCCCCTCCTCATCTGTGCACACCTGAGCTGCTCAGCTCCTCCTCAACTGTACACACCTGAACTGCCCAGCCCCTCCTCACCTGTGTATACCTGAGCTACTCAGCCCCTCCTCACCTGTACACACCTGAGCTGCCCATCCCCTCCTCACCTGTGCACACCTGAGCTGCCCAGCCCCTCCTCACCTGTGCACACCCAAGCTGCTCAGCCCCTCCTCACCTGTGCACACCTGAGCTGCCCAGCCCCTCCTCACCTGTGCACACCTGAGCTGCTCAGCCCCTCCTCACCTGTACACACCTGAGCTGCCAAGCCCCTCCTCACCTGAACACACCTGAGCTGCTCAGCCCCTCCTCACCTGAGCTGCTCAGCCCCTCCTCACCTGTGCACACCTGAGCTGCTCAGCCCCTCCTCACCTGTTCACACCTGAGCTGTTCAGCCCCTCCTCACCTGTGCACACCCGAGCTGCCCAGCCCCTCCTCACCTGTACACACCTGAGCTGCTCGGCCCATCCTCACCAGTACACACCTGAGCTGCCAAGCCCCTCCTCAACTGTACACGCGCGAGCTGCCGAGCCCCTCCTCACCTGTGCACACCTGAGCTGCTCAGCCCCTCCTCACCTGTGCACATCTGAGCTGCTCAGCCCCTCCTCACCTGTACACACCTGAGCTGTTCAGCCCCTCCTCACCTGTACACACCTGAGATGCTCAGCCCCTCCTCACCTGTGCACACTTGAGCTGCCCAGGACCTCCTCACCTGTACACACCTGAGCTGCTCAGCCCCTCCTCACCTGTACACACCTGAGCTGTTCAGCCCCTCCTCACCTGTACACACCTGAGCTGCTCAGACCCTCCTCACCTGTACACACCTGAGCTGCCCAGCACCTCCTCAACTGTACGCGCCTGAGCTGCTCAGCACCTCCTCACCTGTACACACCTGAGCTGCTCAGCCCCTCCTCACCTGTTCACACCTGAGCTGCTCAGCCCCTCCTCACCTGTGCACACCCGAGCTGCCCAGCCCCTCCTCACCTGTACACACCTGAGCTGCTCGGCCCATCCTCACCAGTACACACCTGAGCTGCCCAGCCCCTCCTCAACTGTACACACGCGAGCTGCCGAGCCCCTCCTCACCTGTGCACACCTGAGCTGCTCAGCCCCTCCTCACCTGTGCACATCTGAGCTGCTCAGCCCCTCCTCACCTGTACACACCTGAGCTTCCCATTCACTCCTCACCTGTGCACAACTGAGCTGTTCAGCCCCAGCCATAACTGTGCACACCTGAGCTGCTCAGCCCCTCCTCACCTGTGCACACCTGAGCTGCTCAGCCCCTCCTCACCTGTGCACACGCGAGCTGCACAGCCCCTCCTCACCTGTACACACCTGAGCTGCTCAGCCCTAGCCATAACTGTCACACTTGAGCTGCTCAGCCCCTCCTCACCTGTGCACACCTGAGCTCCCCAGCCCCTCCTCACCTGTGCACACCTGAGCTGCTCATCCCCTCCTCACCTGTGCACACCTGAGCTGCTCAGCCCCTCCTCACCTGTACACACCTGAGCTGCCCAGCCCCTTCTCACCTGTGCACACCTGAACTGCTCATCCCCTCCTCACCTGTACACACCTGAGCTGCCCAGCCCCTCCTCACCTGTGCACACCTGAACTGCTCAGCCCCTCCTCACCTCTGCACACCTGAGCTTCTCAGCCCCTCCTCACCTGTACACACCTGAGCTGCCCAGCCCCTCCTCACTGTGCACACCTGAATTGCTCAGCCCCTCCTCACCTGTACACACCTGAGCTGCTCAGCCCCTCATCACCTGTACACACCTGAGCTGCTCAGTCCATCCTCACCTGTGCACACCTGAGCTGCTCAACTCCTCCTCACCTGTACACACCTGACCTGCTCAGCCCCTCTTCACCTGTGCACACCTGAGCTGCTCAGCCACTCCTCACCTGTGCACACCTGAGCTGCTCAGCCCCTCCTCACCTGTGCACACCTGAGCTGCTCAGCCCCTCCTCAACTGTACACACCTGAGCTGCTCAGCCCCTCCTCACCTGTGCACACCTGAGCTGCTCAGCTCCTCCTCAACTGTACACACCTGAACTGCCCAGCCCCTCCTCACCTGTGTATACCTGAGCTACTCAGCCCCTCCTCACCTGTACACACCTGAGCTGCCCATCCCCTCCTCACCTGTGCACACCTGAGCTGCCCAGCCCCTCCTCACCTGTGCACACCTGAGCTGCTCAGCTGCCCTCACCTGTGCTGCTCAGCCCCTCCTCACCTGTACACACCTGAGCTGCTCAGCCCCTCCTCACCTGTACACACCTGAGCTGCTCAGCCCCACCCATAACTGTCACACCTGAGCTGCTCAGCCCCTCCTCACCTGTGCACACCTGAGCTGCTCAGCCCCTCCTCACCTGTGCACACCTGAGCTGCTCAGCCCCTCCTCACCTGTGCACACCTGAGCTGCTCAGCCCCTCACCTGTGCACACCTGAGCTGCTCAGCCCCTCCTCACCTGTACACACCTGAGCTGCCAAGCCCCTCCTCACCTGTACACACCTGAGCTGCTCAGCCCCTCCTCACCTGAGCTGCTCAGCCCCTCCTCACCTGTGCACACCTGAGCTGCTCAGCCCCTCCTCACCTGTACACACCTGAGCTGTTCAGCCCCTCCTCACCTGTACACACCTGAGATGCTCAGCCCCTCCTCACCTGTGCACACCTGAGCTGCCCAGGACCTCCTCACCTGTACACACCTGAGCTGCTCAGCCCCTCCTCACCTGTACACACCTAAACTGTTCAGCCCCTCCTCACCTGTACACACCTGAGCTGCTCAGACCCTCCTCACCTGTACACACCTGAGCTGCCCAGCACCTCTTCACCTGTACACGCCTGAGCTGCTCAGCACCTCCTCACCTGTACACACCTGAGCTGCTCAGCCCCTCCTCACCTGTTCACACCTGAGCTGTTCAGCCCCTTCTCACCTGTGCACACCCGAGCTGCCCATCCCCTCCTCACCTGTACACACCTGAGCTGCTCGGCCCATCCTCACCAGTACACACCTGAGCTGCCAAGCCCCTCCTCAACTGTACACACGCGAGCTGCCGAGCCCCTCCTCACCTGTGCACACCTGAGCTGCTCAGCCCCTCCTCACCTGTGCACATCTGAGCTGCTCAGCCCCTCCTCACCTGTACACACCTGAGCTGCCCATTCACTCCTCACCTGTGCACAACTGAGCTGTTCAGCCCCAGCCATATCTGTGCACACCTGAGCTGCTCAGCCCCTCCTCACCTGTGCACACCTGAGCTGCTCAGCCCCACCTCACCTGTGCACACGCGAGCTGCACAGCCCTTCCTCACCTGTACTCACCTGAGCTGCTCAGCCCCAGCCATAACTGTCACACTTGAGCTGCTCAGCCCCTCCTCACCTGTGCACACCTGAGCTGCCCAGCCCCTCCTTACCTGTGCACACCTGAGCTGCTCATCCCCTCCTCACCTGTGCACACCTGAGCTGCTCAGCCCCTCCTCACCTGTGCACACCTGAGCTGCTCAGCTCCTCCTCAACTGTACACACCTGAACTGCCCAGCCCCTCCTCACCTGTGTATACCTGAGCTACTCAGCCCCTCCTCACCTGTACACACCTGAGCTGCCCATCCCCTCCTCACCTGTGCACACCTGAGCTGCCCAGCCCCTCCTCACCTGTGCAAACCCAAGCTGCTCAGCCCCTCCTCACCTGTGCACACCTGAGCTGCCCAGCCCCTCCTCACCTGTGCACACCTGAGCTGCTCAGCCCCTACTCACCTGTACACACCTGAGCTGCCAAGCCCCTCCTCACCTGTACACACCTGAGCTGCTCAGCCCCTCCTCACCTGAGCTGCTCAGCCCCTCCTCACCTGTGCACACCTGAGCTGCTCAGCCCCTCCTCACCTGTTCACACCTGAGCTGTTCAGCCCCTCCTCACCTGTGCACACCCGAGCTGCCCAGCCCCTCCTCACCTGTACACACCTGAGCTGCTCGGCCCATCCTCACCAGTACACACCTGAGCTGCCAAGCCCCTCCTCAACTGTACACACGCGAGCTGCCGAGCCCCTCCTCACCTGTGCACACCTGAGCTGCTCAGCCCCTCCTCACCTGTGCACATCTGATCTGCTCAGCCGCTCCTCACCTGTACACACCTGAGCTGCCCATTCACTCCTCACCTGTGCACAACTGAGCTGTTCAGCCCCAGCCATATCTGTGCACACCTGAGCTGCTCAGCCCCTCCTCACCTGTGCACACCTGAGCTGCTCAGCCCCTCCTCACCTGTGCACACGCGAGCTGCACAGCCCCTCCTCACCTGTACACACCTGAGCTGCTCAGCCCCAGCCATAACTGTCACACTTGAGCTGCTCAGCCCCTCCTCACCTGTGCACACCTGAGCTGCCCAGCCCCTCCTTACCTGTGCACACCTGAGCTGCTCATCCCCTCCTCACCTGTGCACACCTGAGCTGCTCAGCCCCTCCTCACCTGTGCACACCTGAGCTGCTCAGCTCCTCCTCAACTGTACACACCTGAACTGCCCAGCCCCTCCTCACCTGTGTATACCTGAGCTACTCAGCCCCTCCTCACCTGTACACACCTGAGCTGCCCATCCCCTCCTCACCTGTGCACACCTGAGCTGCCCAGCCCCTCCTCACCTGTGCACACCCAAGCTGCTCAGCCCCTCCTCACCTGTGCACACCTGAGCTGCCCAGCCCCTCCTCACCTGTGCACACCTGAGCTGCTCAGCCCCTCCTCACCTGTACACACCTGAGCTGCCAAGCCCCTCCTCACCTGTGCACACCTGAGCTGCTCAGCCCCTCCTCACCTGTGCACATCTGAGCTGCTCAGCCCCTCCTCACCTGTACACACCTGAGCTGTTCAGCCCCTCCTCACCTGTACACACCTGAGATGCTCAGCCCCTCCTCACCTGTGCACACTTGAGCTGCCCAGGACCTCCTCACCTGTACACACCTGAGCTGCTCAGCCCCTCCTCACCTGTACACACCTGAGCTGTTCAGCCCCTCCTCACCTGTACACACCTGAGCTGCTCAGACCCTCCTCACCTGTACACACCTGAGCTGCCCAGCACCTCCTCACCTGTACGCGCCTGAGCTGCTCAGCACCTCCTCACCTGTACACACCTGAGCTGCTCAGCCCCTCCTCACCTGTTCACACCTGAGCTGCTCAGCCCCTCCTCACCTGTGCACACCCGAGCTGCCCAGCCCCTCCTCACCTGTACACACCTGAGCTGCTCGGCCCATCCTCACCAGTACACACCTGAGCTGCCCAGCCCCTCCTCAACTGTACACACGCGAGCTACCGAGCCCCTCCTCACCTGTGCACACCTGAGCTGCTCAGCCCCTCCTCACCTGTGCACATCTGAGCTGCTCAGCCCCTCCTCACCTGTGCACACGCGAGCTGCACAGCCCCTCCTCACCTGTACACACCTGAGCTGCTCAGCCCTAGCCATAACTGTCACACTTGAGCTGCTCAGCCCCTCCTCACCTGTGCACACCTGAGCTGCCCAGCCCCTCCTCACCTGTGCACACCTGAGCTGCTCATCCCCTCCTCACCTGTGCACACCTGAGCTGCTCAGACCCTCCTCACCTGTACACACCTGAGCTGCCCAGCCCCTTCTCACCTGTGCACACCTGAGCTGTTCAGCCCCTCCTCACCTGTACACACCTGAGATGCTCAGCCCCTCCTCACCTGTGCACACTTGAGCTGCCCAGGACCTCCTCACCTGTACACACCTGAGCTGCTCAGACCCTCCTCACCTGTACACACCTGAGCTGCCCAGCACCTCCTCACCTGTACGCGCCTGAGCTGCTCAGCACCTCCTCACCTGTTCACACCTGAGCTGCTCAGCCCCTCCTCACCTGTGCACACCCGAGCTGCCCAGCCCCTCCTCACCTGTACACACCTGAGCTGCTCGGCCCATCCTCACCAGTACACACCTGAGCAGCCCAGCCCCTCCTCAACTGTACACACGCGAGCTGCCGAGCCCCTCCTCACCTGTGCACACCTGAGCTGCTCGGCCCATCCTCACCAGTACACACCTGAGCTGCCCAGCCCCTCCTCAACTGTACACACGCGAGCTGCCGAGCCCCTCCTCACCTGTGCACACCTGAGCTGCTCAGCCCCTCCTCACCTGTGCACATCTGAGCTGCTCAGCCCCTCCTCACCTGTGCACACGTGAGCTGCACAGCCCCTCCTCACCTGTACACACCTGAGCTGCTCAGCCCTAGCCATAACTGTCACACTTGAGCTGCTCAGCCCCTCCTCACCTGTGCACACCTGAGCTGCCCAGCCCCTCCTCACCTGTGCACACCTGAGCTGCTCATCCCCTCCTCACCTGTGCACACCTGAGCTGCTCAGACCCTCCTCACCTGTACACACCTGAGCTGCCCAGCCCCTTCTCACCTGTGCACACCTGAGCTGTTCAGCCCCTCCTCACCTGTACACACCTGAGATGCTCAGCCCCTCCTCACCTGTGCACACTTGAGCTGCCCAGGACCTCCTCACCTGTACACACCTGAGCTGCTCAGACCCTCCTCACCTGTGCACACCTGAGCTGCTCAGACCCTCCTCACCTGTACACACCTGAGCTGCCCAGCCCCTTCTCACCTGTGCACACCTGAGCTGTTCAGCCCCTCCTCACCTGTACACACCTGAGATGCTCAGCCCCTCCTCACCTGTGCACACTTGAGCTGCCCAGGACCTCCTCACCTGTACACACCTGAGCTGCTCAGACCCTCCTCACCTGTACACACCTGAGCTGCCCAGCACCTCCTCACCTGTACGCGCCTGAGCTGCTCAGCACCTCCTCACCTGTTCACACCTGAGCTGCTCAGCCCCTCCTCACCTGTGCACACCCGAGCTGCCCAGCCCCTCCTCACCTGTACACACCTGAGCTGCTCGGCCCATCCTCACCAGTACACACCTGAGCAGCCCAGCCCCTCCTCAACTGTACACACGCGAGCTGCCGAGCCCCTCCTCACCTGTGCACACCTGAGCTGCTCGGCCCATCCTCACCAGTACACACCTGAGCTGCCCAGCCCCTCCTCAACTGTACACACGCGAGCTGCCGAGCCCCTCCTCACCTGTGCACACCTGAGCTGCTCAGCCCCTCCTCACCTGTGCACATCTGAGCTGCTCAGCCCCTCCTCACCTGTGCACACGTGAGCTGCACAGCCCCTCCTCACCTGTACACACCTGAGCTGCTCAGCCCTAGCCATAACTGTCACACTTGAGCTGCTCAGACCCTCCTCACCTGTGCACACCTGAGCTGCCCAGCCCCTCCTCACCTGTGCACACCTGAGCTGCTCATCCCCTCCTCACCTGTGCACACCTGAGCTGCTCAGACCCTCCTCACCTGTACACACCTGAGCTGCCCAGCCCCTTCTCACCTGTGCACACCTGAGCTGTTCAGCCCCTCCTCACCTGTACACACCTGAGATGCTCAGCCCCTCCTCACCTGTGCACACTTGAGCTGCCCAGGACCTCCTCACCTGTACACACCTGAGCTGCTCAGACCCTCCTCACCTGTACACACCTGAGCTGCCCAGCACCTCCTCACCTGTACGCGCCTGAGCTGCTCAGCACCTCCTCACCTGTTCACACCTGAGCTGCTCAGCCCCTCCTCACCTGTGCACACCCGAGCTGCCCAGCCCCTCCTCACCTGTACACACCTGAGCTGCTCGGCCCATCCTCACCAGTACACACGTGAGCAGCCCAGCCCCTCCTCAACTGTACACACGCGAGCTGCCGAGCCCCTCCTCACCTGTGCACACCTGAGCTGCTCAGCCCCTCCTCACCTGTGCACATCTGAGCTGCTCAGCCCCTCCTCACCTGTACACACCTGAGCTGCCCATTCACTCCTCACCTGTGCACAACTGAGCTGTTCAGCCCCAGCCATAACTGTGCACACCTGAGCTGCTCAGCCCCTCCTCACCTGTGCACACCTGAGCTGCTCAGCCCCTCCTCACCTGTGCACACGCGAGCTGCACAGCCCCTCCTCACCTGTACACACCTGAGCTGCTCAGCCCTAGCCATAACTGTCACACTTGAGCTGCTCAGCCCCTCCTCACCTGTGCACACCTGAGCTGCCCAGCCCCTCCTCACCTGTGCACACCTGAGCTGCTCATCCCCTCCTCACCTGTGCACACCTGAGCTGCTCAGACCCTCCTCACCTGTACACACCTGAGCTGCCCAGCCCCTTCTCACCTGTGCACACCTGAACTGCTCATCCCCTCCTCACCTGTACACACCTGAGCTGCCCAGCCCCTCCTCACCTGTGCACACCTGAACTGCTCAGCCCCTCCTCACCTCTGCACACCTGAGCTTCTCAGCCCCTCCTCACCTGTACACACCTGAGCTGCCCAGCCCCTCCTCACTGTGCACACCTGAATTGCTCAGCCCCTCCTCACCTGTACACACCTGAGCTGCTCAGCCCCTCATCACCTGTACACACCTGAGCTGCTCAGTCCATCCTCACCTGTGCACACCTGAGCTGCTCAACTCCTCCTCACCTGTACACACCTGAGCTGCTCAGCCCCTCCTCACCTGTGCACACCTGAGCTGCTCAGCCACTCCTCACCTGTGCACACCTGAGCTGCTCAGCCCCTCCTCACCTGTGCACACCTGAGCTGCTCAGCCCCTCCTCAACTGTACACACCTGAGCTGCTCAGCCCCTCCTCACCTGTGCACACCTGAGCTGCTCAGCTCCTCCTCAACTGTACACACCTGAACTGCCCAGCCCCTCCTCACCTGTGTATACCTGAGCTACTCAGCCCCTCCTCACCTGTACACACCTGAGCTGCCCATCCCCTCCTCACCTGTGCACACCTGAGCTGCCCAGCCCCTCCTCACCTGTGCACACCTGAGCTGCTCAGCTGCCCTCACCTGTGCTGCTCAGCCCCTCCTCACCTGTACACACCTGAGCTGCTCAGCCCCTCCTCACCTGTACACACCTGAGCTGCTCAGCCCCACCCATAACTGTCACACCTGAGCTGCTCAGCCCCTCCTCACCTGTGCACACCTGAGCTGCTCAGCCCCTCCTCACCTGTGCACACCTGAGCTGCTCAGCCCCTCCTCACCTGTGCACACCTGAGCTGCTCAGCCCCTCACCTGTGCACACCTGAGCTGCTCAGCCCCTCCTCACCTGTACACACCTGAGCTGCCCAGCCCCTCCTCACCTGTACACACCTGAGCTGCTCAGCCCCTCCTCACCTGAGCTGCTCAGCCCCTCCTCACCTGTGCACACCTGAGCTGCTCAGCCCCTCCTCACCTGTACACACCTGAGCTGTTCAGCCCCTCCTCACCTGTACACACCTGAGATGCTCAGCCCCTCCTCACCTGTGCACACCTGAGCTGCCCAGGACCTCCTCACCTGTACACACCTGAGCTCCTCAGCCCCTCCTCACCTGTACACACCTAAGCTGTTCAGCCCCTCCTCACCTGTGCACACCCGAGCTGCCCAGCCCCTTCTCACCTGTACATACCTGAGCTGCTCGGCCCATCTTCACCAGTACACACCTGAGCTGCCAAGCCCCTCCTCAACTGTACACACTCGAGCTGCCGAGCCCCTCCTCACCTGTGCACACCTGAGCTGCTCAGCCCCTCCTCACCTGTGCACATCTGAGCTGCTCAGCCCCTCCTCACCTGTACACACCTGAGCTGCCCATTCACTCCTCACCTGTGCACAACTGAGCTGTTCAGCCCCAGCCATATCTGTGCACACCTGAGCTGCTCAGCCCCTCCTCACCTGTGCACACCTCAGCTGCTCAGCCCCTCCTCACCTGTACACACCTGAGCTGCTCAGCCCCAGCCATAACTGTCACACTTGAGCTGCTCAGCCCTTCCTCACCTGTGCACACCTGAGCTTCCCAGCCCCTCCTTACCTGTGCACACCTGAGCTGCTCATCCCCTCCTCACCTGTGCACACCTGAGCTGCTCAGCCCCTCCTCACCTGTGCACACCTGAGCTGCTCAGCTCCTCCTCAACTGTACACACCTGAACTGCCCAGCCCCTCCTCACCTGTGTATACCTGAGCTACTCAGCCCCTCCTCACCTGTACACACCTGAGCTGCCCATCCCCTCCTCACCTGTGCACACCTGAGCTGCCCAGCCCCTCCTCACCTGTGCACACCCAAGCTGCTCAGCCCCTCCTCACCTGTGCACACCTGAGCTGCCCAGCCCCTCCTCACCTGTGCACACCTGAGCTGCTCAGCCCCTCCTCACCTGTACACACCTGAGCTGCCAAGCCCCTCCTCACCTGTACACACCTGAGCTGCTCAGCCCCTCCTCACCTGAGCTGCTCAGCCCCTCCTCACCTGAGCTGCTCAGCCCCTCCTCACCTGTGCACACCTGAGCTGCTCAGCCCCTCCTCACCTGTTCACACCTGAGCTGTTCAGCCCCTCCTCACCTGTGCACACCCGAGCTGCCCAGCCCCTCCTCACCTGTACACACCTGAGCTGCTCGGCCCATCCTCACCAGTACACACCTGAGCTGCCAAGCCCCTCCTCAACTGTACACACGCGAGCTGCCGAGCCCCTCCTCACCTGTGCACACCTGAGCTGCTCAGCCCCTCCTCACCTGTGCACATCTGAGCTGCTCAGCCCCTCCTCACCTGTACACACCTGAGCTGCCCATTCACTCCTCACCTGTGCACAACTGAGCTGTTCAGCCCCAGCCATATCTGTGCACACCTGAGCTGCTCAGCCCCTCCTCACCTGTGCACACCTGAGCTGCTCAGCCCCTCCTCACCTGTGCACACGCGAGCTGCACAGCCCCTCCTCACCTGTACACACCTGAGCTGCTCAGCCCCAGCCATAACTGTCACACTTGAGCTGCTCAGCCCCTCCTCACCTGTGCACACCTGAGCTGCCCAGCCCCTCCTTACCTGTGCACACCTGAGCTGCTCATCCCCTCCTCACCTGTGCACACCTGAGCTGCTCAGCCCCTCCTCATCTGTGCACACCTGAGCTGCTCAGCTCCTCCTCAACTGTACACACCTGAACTGCCCAGCCCCTCCTCACCTGTGTATACCTGAGCTACTCAGCCCCTCCTCACCTGTACACACCTGAGCTGCCCATCCCCTCCTCACCTGTGCACACCTGAGCTGCCCAGCCCCTCCTCACCTGTGCACACCCAAGCTGCTCAGCCCCTCCTCACCTGTGCACACCTGAGCTGCCCAGCCCCTCCTCACCTGTGCACACCTGAGCTGCTCAGCCCCTCCTCACCTGTACACACCTGAGCTGCCAAGCCCCTCCTCACCTGAACACACCTGAGCTGCTCAGCCCCTCCTCACCTGAGCTGCTCAGCCCCTCCTCACCTGTGCACACCTGAGCTGCTCAGCCCCTCCTCACCTGTTCACACCTGAGCTGTTCAGCCCCTCCTCACCTGTGCACACCCGAGCTGCCCAGCCCCTCCTCACCTGTACACACCTGAGCTGCTCGGCCCATCCTCACCAGTACACACCTGAGCTGCCAAGCCCCTCCTCAACTGTACACGCGCGAGCTGCCGAGCCCCTCCTCACCTGTGCACACCTGAGCTGCTCAGCCCCTCCTCACCTGTGCACATCTGAGCTGCTCAGCCCCTCCTCACCTGTACACACCTGAGCTGTTCAGCCCCTCCTCACCTGTACACACCTGAGATGCTCAGCCCCTCCTCACCTGTGCACACTTGAGCTGCCCAGGACCTCCTCACCTGTACACACCTGAGCTGCTCAGCCCCTCCTCACCTGTACACACCTGAGCTGTTCAGCCCCTCCTCACCTGTACACACCTGAGCTGCTCAGACCCTCCTCACCTGTACACACCTGAGCTGCCCAGCACCTCCTCAACTGTACGCGCCTGAGCTGCTCAGCACCTCCTCACCTGTACACACCTGAGCTGCTCAGCCCCTCCTCACCTGTTCACACCTGAGCTGCTCAGCCCCTCCTCACCTGTGCACACCCGAGCTGCCCAGCCCCTCCTCACCTGTACACACCTGAGCTGCTCGGCCCATCCTCACCAGTACACACCTGAGCTGCCCAGCCCCTCCTCAACTGTACACACGCGAGCTGCTGAGCCCCTCCTCACCTGTGCACACCTGAGCTGCTCAGCCCCTCCTCACCTGTGCACATCTGAGCTGCTCAGCCCCTCCTCACCTGTACACACCTGAGCTTCCCATTCACTCCTCACCTGTGCACAACTGAGCTGTTCAGCCCCAGCCATAACTGTGCACACCTGAGCTGCTCAGCCCCTCCTCACCTGTGCACACCTGAGCTGCTCAGCCCCTCCTCACCTGTGCACACGCGAGCTGCACAGCCCCTCCTCACCTGTACACACCTGAGCTGCTCAGCCCTAGCCATAACTGTCACACTTGAGCTGCTCAGCCCCTCCTCACCTGTGCACACCTGAGCTCCCCAGCCCCTCCTCACCTGTGCACACCTGAGCTGCTCATCCCCTCCTCACCTGTGCACACCTGAGCTGCTCAGCCCCTCCTCACCTGTACACACCTGAGCTGCCCAGCCCCTTCTCACCTGTGCACACCTGAACTGCTCATCCCCTCCTCACCTGTACACACCTGAGCTGCCCAGCCCCTCCTCACCTGTGCACACCTGAACTGCTCAGCCCCTCCTCACCTCTGCACACCTGAGCTTCTCAGCCCCTCCTCACCTGTACACACCTGAGCTGCCCAGCCCCTCCTCACTGTGCACACCTGAATTGCTCAGCCCCTCCTCACCTGTACACACCTGAGCTGCTCAGCCCCTCATCACCTGTACACACCTGAGCTGCTCAGTCCATCCTCACCTGTGCACACCTGAGCTGCTCAACTCCTCCTCACCTGTACACACCTGACCTGCTCAGCCCCTCTTCACCTGTGCACACCTGAGCTGCTCAGCCACTCCTCACCTGTGCACACCTGAGCTGCTCAGCCCCTCCTCACCTGTGCACACCTGAGCTGCTCAGCCCCTCCTCAACTGTACACACCTGAGCTGCTCAGCCCCTCCTCACCTGTGCACACCTGAGCTGCTCAGCTCCTCCTCAACTGTACACACCTGAACTGCCCAGCCCCTCCTCACCTGTGTATACCTGAGCTACTCAGCCCCTCCTCACCTGTACACACCTGAGCTGCCCATCCCCTCCTCACCTGTGCACACCTGAGCTGCCCAGCCCCTCCTCACCTGTGCACACCTGAGCTGCTCAGCTGCCCTCACCTGTGCTGCTCAGCCCCTCCTCACCTGTACACACCTGAGCTGCTCAGCCCCTCCTCACCTGTACACACCTGAGCTGCTCAGCCCCACCCATAACTGTCACACCTGAGCTGCTCAGCCCCTCCTCACCTGTGCACACCTGAGCTGCTCAGCCCCTCCTCACCTGTGCACACCTGAGCTGCTCAGCCCCTCCTCACCTGTGCACACCTGAGCTGCTCAGCCCCTCACCTGTGCACACCTGAGCTGCTCAGCCCCTCCTCACCTGTACACACCTGAGCTGCCAAGCCCCTCCTCACCTGTACACACCTGAGCTGCTCAGCCCCTCCTCACCTGAGCTGCTCAGCCCCTCCTCACCTGTGCACACCTGAGCTGCTCAGCCCCTCCTCACCTGTACACACCTGAGCTGTTCAGCCCCTCCTCACCTGTACACACCTGAGATGCTCAGCCCCTCCTCACCTGTGCACACCTGAGCTGCCCAGGACCTCCTCACCTGTACACACCTGAGCTGCTCAGCCCCTCCTCACCTGTACACACCTAAACTGTTCAGCCCCTCCTCACCTGTACACACCTGAGCTGCTCAGACCCTCCTCACCTGTACACACCTGAGCTGCCCAGCACCTCTTCACCTGTACACGCCTGAGCTGCTCAGCACCTCCTCACCTGTACACACCTGAGCTGCTCAGCCCCTCCTCACCTGTTCACACCTGAGCTGTTCAGCCCCTTCTCACCTGTGCACACCCGAGCTGCCCATCCCCTCCTCACCTGTACACACCTGAGCTGCTCGGCCCATCCTCACCAGTACACACCTGAGCTGCCAAGCCCCTCCTCAACTGTACACACGCGAGCTGCCGAGCCCCTCCTCACCTGTGCACACCTGAGCTGCTCAGCCCCTCCTCACCTGTGCACATCTGAGCTGCTCAGCCCCTCCTCACCTGTACACACCTGAGCTGCCCATTCACTCCTCACCTGTGCACAACTGAGCTGTTCAGCCCCAGCCATATCTGTGCACACCTGAGCTGCTCAGCCCCTCCTCACCTGTGCACACCTGAGCTGCTCAGCCCCTCCTCACCTGTGCACACGCGAGCTGCACAGCCCTTCCTCACCTGTACACACCTGAGCTGCTCAGCCCCAGCCATAACTGTCACACTTGAGCTGCTCAGCCCCTCCTCACCTGTGCACACCTGAGCTGCCCAGCCCCTCCTTACCTGTGCACACCTGAGCTGCTCATCCCCTCCTCACCTGTGCACACCTGAGCTGCTCAGCCCCTCCTCACCTGTGCACACCTGAGCTGCTCAGCTCCTCCTCAACTGTACACACCTGAACTGCCCAGCCCCTCCTCACCTGTGTATACCTGAGCTACTCAGCCCCTCCTCACCTGTACACACCTGAGCTGCCCATCCCCTCCTCACCTGTGCACACCTGAGCTGCCCAGCCCCTCCTCACCTGTGCACACCCAAGCTGCTCAGCCCCTCCTCACCTGTGCACACCTGAGCTGCCCAGCCCCTCCTCACCTGTGCACACCTGAGCTGCTCAGCCCCTACTCACCTGTACACACCTGAGCTGCCAAGCCCCTCCTCACCTGTACACACCTGAGCTGCTCAGCCCCTCCTCACCTGAGCTGCTCAGCCCCTCCTCACCTGTGCACACCTGAGCTGCTCAGCCCCTCCTCACCTGTTCACACCTGAGCTGTTCAGCCCCTCCTCACCTGTGCACACCCGAGCTGCCCAGCCCCTCCTCACCTGTACACACCTGAGCTGCTCGGCCCATCCTCACCAGTACACACCTGAGCTGCCAAGCCCCTCCTCAACTGTACACACGCGAGCTGCCGAGCCCCTCCTCACCTGTGCACACCTGAGCTGCTCAGCCCCTCCTCACCTGTGCACATCTGAGCTGCTCAGCCGCTCCTCACCTGTACACACCTGAGCTGCCCATTCACTCCTCACCTGTGCACAACTGAGCTGTTCAGCCCCAGCCATATCTGTGCACACCTGAGCTGCTCAGCCCCTCCTCACCTGTGCACACCTGAGCTGCTCAGCCCCTCCTCACCTGTGCACACGCGAGCTGCACAGCCCCTCCTCACCTGTACACACCTGAGCTGCTCAGCCCCAGCCATAACTGTCACACTTGAGCTGCTCAGCCCCTCCTCACCTGTGCACACCTGAGCTGCCCAGCCCCTCCTTACCTGTGCACACCTGAGCTGCTCATCCCCTCCTCACCTGTGCACACCTGAGCTGCTCAGCCCCTCCTCACCTGTGCACACCTGAGCTGCTCAGCTCCTCCTCAACTGTACACACCTGAACTGCCCAGCCCCTCCTCACCTGTGTATACCTGAGCTACTCAGCCCCTCCTCACCTGTACACACCTGAGCTGCCCATCCCCTCCTCACCTGTGCACACCTGAGCTGCCCAGCCCCTCCTCACCTGTGCACACCCAAGCTGCTCAGCCCCTCCTCACCTGTGCACACCTGAGCTGCCCAGCCCCTCCTCACCTGTGCACACCTGAGCTGCTCAGCCCCTCCTCACCTGTACACACCTGAGCTGCCAAGCCCCTCCTCACCTGTGCACACCTGAGCTGCTCAGCCCCTCCTCACCTGTGCACATCTGAGCTGCTCAGCCCCTCCTCACCTGTACACACCTGAGCTGTTCAGCCCCTCCTCACCTGTACACACCTGAGATGCTCAGCCCCTCCTCACCTGTGCACACTTGAGCTGCCCAGGACCTCCTCACCTGTACACACCTGAGCTGCTCAGCCCCTCCTCACCTGTACACACCTGAGCTGTTCAGCCCCTCCTCACCTGTACACACCTGAGCTGCTCAGACCCTCCTCACCTGTACACACCTGAGCTGCCCAGCACCTCCTCACCTGTACGCGCCTGAGCTGCTCAGCACCTCCTCACCTGTACACACCTGAGCTGCTCAGCCCCTCCTCACCTGTTCACACCTGAGCTGCTCAGCCCCTCCTCACCTGTGCACACCCGAGCTGCCCAGCCCCTCCTCGTCTGTACACACCTGAGCTGCTCGGCCCATCCTCACCAGTACACACCTGAGCTGCCCAGCCCCTCCTCAACTGTACACACGCGAGCTGCCGAGCCCCTCCTCACCTGTGCACACCTGAGCTGCTCAGCCCCTCCTCACCTGTGCACATCTGAGCTGCTCAGCCCCTCCTCACCTCTACACACCTGAGCTGCCCATTCACTCCTCACCTGTGCACAACTGAGCTGTTCAGCCCCAGCCATAACTGTGCACACCTGAGCTGCTCAGCCCCTCCTCACCTGTGCACACCTGAGCTGCTCAGCCCCTCCTCACCTGTGCACACGCGAGCTGCACAGCCCCTCCTCACCTGTACACACCTGAGCTGCTCAGCCCTAGCCATAACTGTCACACTTGAGCTGCTCAGCCCCTCCTCACCTGTACACACCTGAGCTGCTCAGCCCCTCCTCACCTGTTCACACCTGAGCTGCTCAGCCCCTCCTCACCTGTGCACACCCGAGCTGCCCAGCCCCTCCTCGTCTGTACACACCTGAGCTGCTCGGCCCATCCTCACCAGTACACACCTGAGCTGCCCAGCCCCTCCTCAACTGTACACACGCGAGCTGCCGAGCCCCTCCTCACCTGTGCACACCTGAGCTGCTCAGCCCCTCCTCACCTGTGCACATCTGAGCTGCTCAGCCCCTCCTCACCTCTACACACCTGAGCTGCCCATTCACTCCTCACCTGTGCACAACTGAGCTGTTCAGCCCCAGCCATAACTGTGCACACCTGAGCTGCTCAGCCCCTCCTCACCTGTGCACACCTGAGCTGCTCAGCCCCTCCTCACCTGTGCACACGCGAGCTGCACAGCCCCTCCTCACCTGTACACACCTGAGCTGCTCAGCCCTAGCCATAACTGTCACACTTGAGCTGCTCAGCCCCTCCTCACCTGTGCACACCTGAGCTGCCCAGCCCCTCCTCACCTGTGCACACCTGAGCTGCTCATCCCCTCCTCACCTGTGCACACCTGAGCTGCTCAGCCCCTCCTCACCTGTACACACCTGAGCTGCCCAGCCCCTTCTCACCTGTGCACACCTGAACTGCTCACCCCCTCCTCACCTGTACACACCTGAGCTGCCCAGCCCCTCCTCACCTGTGCACACCTGAACTGCTCAGCCCCTCCTCACCTCTGCACACCTGAGCTTCTCAGCCCCTCCTCACCTGTACACACCTGAGCTGCCCAGCCCCTCCTCACTGTGCACACCTGAATTGCTCAGCCCCTCCTCACCTGTACACACCTGAGCTGCTCAGCCCCTCATCACCTGTACACACCTGAGCTGCTCAGTCCATCCTCACCTGTGCACACCTGAGCTGCTCAACTCCTCCTCACCTGTACACACCTGAGCTGCTCAGCCCCTCTTCACCTGTGCACACCTGAGCTGCTCAGCCACTCCTCACCTGTGCACACCTGAGCTGCTCAGCCCCTCCTCACCTGTGCACACCTGAGCTGCTCAGCCCCTCCTCAACTGTACACACCTGAGCTGCTCAGCTCCTCCTCAACTGTACACACCTGAACTGCCCAGCCCCTCCTCACCTGTGTATACCTGAGCTACTCAGCCCCTCCTCACCTGTACACACCTGAGCTGCCCATCCCCTCCTCACCTGTGCACACCTGAGCTGCCCAGCCCCTCCTCACCTGTGCACACCTGAGCTGCTCAGCTGCCCTCACCTGTGCTGCTCAGCCCCTCCTCACCTGTACACACCTGAGCTGCTCAGCCCCTCCTCACCTGTACACACCTGAGCTGCTCAGCCCCACCCATAACTGTCACACCTGAGCTGCTCAGCCCCTCCTCACCTGTGCACACCTGAGCTGCTCAGCCCCTCCTCACCTGTGCACACCTGAGCTGCTCAGCCCCTCCTCACCTGTGCACACCTGAGCTGCTCAGCCCCTCACCTGTGCACACCTGAGCTGCTCAGCCCCTCCTCACCTGTACACACCTGAGCTGCCAAGCCCCTCCTCACCTGTACACACCTGAGCTGCTCAGCCCCTCCTCACCTGAGCTGCTCAGCCCCTGCTCACCTGTGCACACCTGAGCTGCTCAGCCCCTCCTCACCTGTACACACCTGAGCTGTTCAGCCCCTCCTCACCTGTACACACCTGAGATGCTCAGCCCCTCCTCACCTGTGCACACCTGAGCTGCCCAGGACCTCCTCACCTGTACACACCTGAGCTGCTCAGCCCCTCCTCACCTGTACACACCTAAACTGTTCAGCCCCTCCTCACCTGTACACACCTGATCTGCTCAGACCCTCCTCACCTGTACACACCTGAGCTGCCCAGCACCTCTTCACCTGTACACGCCTGAGCTGCTCAGCACCTCCTCACCTGTACACACCTGAGCTGCTCAGCCCCTCCTCACCTGTTCACACCTGAGCTGTTCAGCCCCTTCTCACCTGTGCACACCCGTGCTGCCCATCCCCTCCTCACCTGTACACACCTGAGCTGCTCGGCCCATCCTCACCAGTACACACCTGAGCTGCCAAGCCCCTCCTCAACTGTACACACGCGAGCTGCCGAGCCCCTCCTCACCTGTGCACACCTGAGCTGCTCAGCCCCTCCTCACCTGTGCACATCTGAGCTGCTCAGCCCCTCCTCACCTGTACACACCTGAGCTGCCCATTCACTCCTCACCTGTGCACAACTGAGCTGTTCAGCCCCAGCCATATCTGTGCACACCTGAGCTGCTCAGCCCCTCCTCACCTGTGCACACCTGAGCTGCTCAGCCCCTCCTCACCTGTGCACACGCGAGCTGCACAGCCCTTCCTCACCTGTACACACCTGAGCTGCTCAGCCCCAGCCATAACTGTCACACTTGAGCTGCTCAGCCCCTCCTCACCTGTGCACACCTGAGCTGCCCAGCCCCTCCTTACCTGTGCACACCTGAGCTGCTCATCCCCTCCTCACCTGTGCACACCTGAGCTGCTCAGCCCCTCCTCACCTGTGCACACCTGAGCTGCTCAGCTCCTCCTCAACTGTACACACCTGAACTGCCCAGCCCCTCCTCACCTGTGTATACCTGAGCTACTCAGCCCCTCCTCACCTGTACACACCTGAGCTGCCCATCCCCTCATCACCTGTGCACACCTGAGCTGCCCAGCCCCTCCTCACCTGTGCACACCCAAGCTGCTCAGCCCCTCCTCACCTGTGCACACCTGAGCTGCCCAGCCCCTCCTCACCTGTGCACACCTGAGCTGCTCAGCCCCTACTCACCTGTACACACCTGAGCTGCCAAGCCCCTATTCACCTGTACACACCTGAGCTGCTCAGCCCCTCCTCACCTGAGCTGCTCAGCCCCTCCTCACCTGTGCACACCTGAGCTGCTCAGCCCCTCCTCACCTGTTCACACCTGAGCTGCTCAGCCCCTACTCACCTGTACACACCTGAGCTGCCAAGCCCCTCCTCACCTGTGCACACCTGAGCTGCTCAGCCCCTCCTCACCTGTGCACATCTGAGCTGCTCAGCCCCTCCTCACCTGTACACACCTGAGCTGTTCAGCCCCTCCTCACCTGTACACACCTGAGATGCTCAGCCCCTCCTCACCTGTGCACACTTGAGCTGCCCAGGACCTCCTCACCTGTACACACCTGAGCTGCTCAGCCCCTCCTCACCTGTACACACCTGAGCTGTTCAGCCCCTCCTCACCTGTACACACCTGAGCTGCTCAGACCCTCCTCACCTGTACACACCTGAGCTGCCCAGCACCTCCTCACCTGTACGCGCCTGAGCTGCTCAGCACCTCCTCACCTGTACACACCTGAGCTGCTCAGCCCCTCCTCACCTGTTCACACCTGAGCTGCTCAGCCCCTCCTCACCTGTGCACACCCGAGCTGCCCAGCCCCTCCTCACCTGTACACACCTGAGCTGCTCGGCCCATCCTCACCAGTACACACCTGAGCTGCCCAGCCCCTCCTCAACTGTACACACGCGAGCTACCGAGCCCCTCCTCACCTGTGCACACCTGAGCTGCTCAGCCCCTCCTCACCTGTGCACATCTGAGCTGCTCAGCCCCTCCTCACCTGTGCACACGCGAGCTGCACAGCCCCTCCTCACCTGTACACACCTGAGCTGCTCAGCCCTAGCCATAACTGTCACACTTGAGCTGCTCAGCCCCTCCTCACCTGTGCACACCTGAGCTGCCCAGCCCCTCCTCACCTGTGCACACCTGAGCTGCTCATCCCCTCCTCACCTGTGCACACCTGAGCTGCTCAGACCCTCCTCACCTGTACACACCTGAGCTGCCCAGCCCCTTCTCACCTGTGCACACCTGAGCTGTTCAGCCCCTCCTCACCTGTACACACCTGAGATGCTCAGCCCCTCCTCACCTGTGCACACTTGAGCTGCCCAGGACCTCCTCACCTGTACACACCTGAGCTGCTCAGACCCTCCTCACCTGTACACACCTGAGCTGCCCAGCACCTCCTCACCTGTACGCGCCTGAGCTGCTCAGCACCTCCTCACCTGTTCACACCTGAGCTGCTCAGCCCCTCCTCACCTGTGCACACCCGAGCTGCCCAGCCCCTCCTCACCTGTACACACCTGAGCTGCTCGGCCCATCCTCACCAGTACACACCTGAGCAGCCCAGCCCCTCCTCAACTGTACACACGCGAGCTGCCGAGCCCCTCCTCACCTGTGCACACCTGAGCTGCTCGGCCCATCCTCACCAGTACACACCTGAGCTGCCCAGCCCCTCCTCAACTGTACACACGCGAGCTGCCGAGCCCCTCCTCACCTGTGCACACCTGAGCTGCTCAGCCCCTCCTCACCTGTGCACATCTGAGCTGCTCAGCCCCTCCTCACCTGTGCACACGTGAGCTGCACAGCCCCTCCTCACCTGTACACACCTGAGCTGCTCAGCCCTAGCCATAACTGTCACACTTGAGCTGCTCAGCCCCTCCTCACCTGTGCACACCTGAGCTGCCCAGCCCCTCCTCACCTGTGCACACCTGAGCTGCTCATCCCCTCCTCACCTGTGCACACCTGAGCTGCTCAGACCCTCCTCACCTGTACACACCTGAGCTGCCCAGCCCCTTCTCACCTGTGCACACCTGAGCTGTTCAGCCCCTCCTCACCTGTACACACCTGAGATGCTCAGCCCCTCCTCACCTGTGCACACTTGAGCTGCCCAGGACCTCCTCACCTGTACACACCTGAGCTGCTCAGACCCTCCTCACCTGTGCACACCTGAGCTGCTCAGACCCTCCTCACCTGTACACACCTGAGCTGCCCAGCCCCTTCTCACCTGTGCACACCTGAGCTGTTCAGCCCCTCCTCACCTGTACACACCTGAGATGCTCAGCCCCTCCTCACCTGTGCACACTTGAGCTGCCCAGGACCTCCTCACCTGTACACACCTGAGCTGCTCAGACCCTCCTCACCTGTACACACCTGAGCTGCCCAGCACCTCCTCACCTGTACGCGCCTGAGCTGCTCAGCACCTCCTCACCTGTTCACACCTGAGCTGCTCAGCCCCTCCTCACCTGTGCACACCCGAGCTGCCCAGCCCCTCCTCACCTGTACACACCTGAGCTGCTCGGCCCATCCTCACCAGTACACACCTGAGCAGCCCAGCCCCTCCTCAACTGTACACACGCGAGCTGCCGAGCCCCTCCTCACCTGTGCACACCTGAGCTGCTCGGCCCATCCTCACCAGTACACACCTGAGCTGCCCAGCCCCTCCTCAACTGTACACACGCGAGCTGCCGAGCCCCTCCTCACCTGTGCACACCTGAGCTGCTCAGCCCCTCCTCACCTGTGCACATCTGAGCTGCTCAGCCCCTCCTCACCTGTGCACACGTGAGCTGCACAGCCCCTCCTCACCTGTACACACCTGAGCTGCTCAGCCCTAGCCATAACTGTCACACTTGAGCTGCTCAGACCCTCCTCACCTGTGCACACCTGAGCTGCCCAGCCCCTCCTCACCTGTGCACACCTGAGCTGCTCATCCCCTCCTCACCTGTGCACACCTGAGCTGCTCAGACCCTCCTCACCTGTACACACCTGAGCTGCCCAGCCCCTTCTCACCTGTGCACACCTGAGCTGTTCAGCCCCTCCTCACCTGTACACACCTGAGATGCTCAGCCCCTCCTCACCTGTGCACACTTGAGCTGCCCAGGACCTCCTCACCTGTACACACCTGAGCTGCTCAGACCCTCCTCACCTGTACACACCTGAGCTGCCCAGCACCTCCTCACCTGTACGCGCCTGAGCTGCTCAGCACCTCCTCACCTGTTCACACCTGAGCTGCTCAGCCCCTCCTCACCTGTGCACACCCGAGCTGCCCAGCCCCTCCTCACCTGTACACACCTGAGCTGCTCGGCCCATCCTCACCAGTACACACGTGAGCAGCCCAGCCCCTCCTCAACTGTACACACGCGAGCTGCCGAGCCCCTCCTCACCTGTGCACACCTGAGCTGCTCAGCCCCTCCTCACCTGTGCACATCTGAGCTGCTCAGCCCCTCCTCACCTGTACACACCTGAGCTGCCCATTCACTCCTCACCTGTGCACAACTGAGCTGTTCAGCCCCAGCCATAACTGTGCACACCTGAGCTGCTCAGCCCCTCCTCACCTGTGCACACCTGAGCTGCTCAGCCCCTCCTCACCTGTGCACACGCGAGCTGCACAGCCCCTCCTCACCTGTACACACCTGAGCTGCTCAGCCCTAGCCATAACTGTCACACTTGAGCTGCTCAGCCCCTCCTCACCTGTGCACACCTGAGCTGCCCAGCCCCTCCTCACCTGTGCACACCTGAGCTGCTCATCCCCTCCTCACCTGTGCACACCTGAGCTGCTCAGACCCTCCTCACCTGTACACACCTGAGCTGCCCAGCCCCTTCTCACCTGTGCACACCTGAACTGCTCATCCCCTCCTCACCTGTACACACCTGAGCTGCCCAGCCCCTCCTCACCTGTGCACACCTGAACTGCTCAGCCCCTCCTCACCTCTGCACACCTGAGCTTCTCAGCCCCTCCTCACCTGTACACACCTGAGCTGCCCAGCCCCTCCTCACTGTGCACACCTGAATTGCTCAGCCCCTCCTCACCTGTACACACCTGAGCTGCTCAGCCCCTCATCACCTGTACACACCTGAGCTGCTCAGTCCATCCTCACCTGTGCACACCTGAGCTGCTCAACTCCTCCTCACCTGTACACACCTGAGCTGCTCAGCCCCTCCTCACCTGTGCACACCTGAGCTGCTCAGCCACTCCTCACCTGTGCACACCTGAGCTGCTCAGCCCCTCCTCACCTGTGCACACCTGAGCTGCTCAGCCCCTCCTCAACTGTACACACCTGAGCTGCTCAGCCCCTCCTCACCTGTGCACACCTGAGCTGCTCAGCTCCTCCTCAACTGTACACACCTGAACTGCCCAGCCCCTCCTCACCTGTGTATACCTGAGCTACTCAGCCCCTCCTCACCTGTACACACCTGAGCTGCCCATCCCCTCCTCACCTGTGCACACCTGAGCTGCCCAGCCCCTCCTCACCTGTGCACACCTGAGCTGCTCAGCTGCCCTCACCTGTGCTGCTCAGCCCCTCCTCACCTGTACACACCTGAGCTGCTCAGCCCCTCCTCACCTGTACACACCTGAGCTGCTCAGCCCCACCCATAACTGTCACACCTGAGCTGCTCAGCCCCTCCTCACCTGTGCACACCTGAGCTGCTCAGCCCCTCCTCACCTGTGCACACCTGAGCTGCTCAGCCCCTCCTCACCTGTGCACACCTGAGCTGCTCAGCCCCTCACCTGTGCACACCTGAGCTGCTCAGCCCCTCCTCACCTGTACACACCTGAGCTGCCCAGCCCCTCCTCACCTGTACACACCTGAGCTGCTCAGCCCCTCCTCACCTGAGCTGCTCAGCCCCTCCTCACCTGTGCACACCTGAGCTGCTCAGCCCCTCCTCACCTGTACACACCTGAGCTGTTCAGCCCCTCCTCACCTGTACACACCTGAGATGCTCAGCCCCTCCTCACCTGTGCACACCTGAGCTGCCCAGGACCTCCTCACCTGTACACACCTGAGCTCCTCAGCCCCTCCTCACCTGTACACACCTAAGCTGTTCAGCCCCTCCTCACCTGTGCACACCCGAGCTGCCCAGCCCCTTCTCACCTGTACATACCTGAGCTGCTCGGCCCATCTTCACCAGTACACACCTGAGCTGCCAAGCCCCTCCTCAACTGTACACACTCGAGCTGCCGAGCCCCTCCTCACCTGTGCACACCTGAGCTGCTCAGCCCCTCCTCACCTGTGCACATCTGAGCTGCTCAGCCCCTCCTCACCTGTACACACCTGAGCTGCCCATTCACTCCTCACCTGTGCACAACTGAGCTGTTCAGCCCCAGCCATATCTGTGCACACCTGAGCTGCTCAGCCCCTCCTCACCTGTGCACACCTCAGCTGCTCAGCCCCTCCTCACCTGTACACACCTGAGCTGCTCAGCCCCAGCCATAACTGTCACACTTGAGCTGCTCAGCCCTTCCTCACCTGTGCACACCTGAGCTTCCCAGCCCCTCCTTACCTGTGCACACCTGAGCTGCTCATCCCCTCCTCACCTGTGCACACCTGAGCTGCTCAGCCCCTCCTCACCTGTGCACACCTGAGCTGCTCAGCTCCTCCTCAACTGTACACACCTGAACTGCCCAGCCCCTCCTCACCTGTGTATACCTGAGCTACTCAGCCCCTCCTCACCTGTACACACCTGAGCTGCCCATCCCCTCCTCACCTGTGCACACCTGAGCTGCCCAGCCCCTCCTCACCTGTGCACACCCAAGCTGCTCAGCCCCTCCTCACCTGTGCACACCTGAGCTGCCCAGCCCCTCCTCACCTGTGCACACCTGAGCTGCTCAGCCCCTCCTCACCTGTACACACCTGAGCTGCCAAGCCCCTCCTCACCTGTACACACCTGAGCTGCTCAGCCCCTCCTCACCTGAGCTGCTCAGCCCCTCCTCACCTGAGCTGCTCAGCCCCTCCTCACCTGTGCACACCTGAGCTGCTCAGCCCCTCCTCACCTGTTCACACCTGAGCTGTTCAGCCCCTCCTCACCTGTGCACACCCGAGCTGCCCAGCCCCTCCTCACCTGTACACACCTGAGCTGCTCGGCCCATCCTCACCAGTACACACCTGAGCTGCCAAGCCCCTCCTCAACTGTACACACGCGAGCTGCCGAGCCCCTCCTCACCTGTGCACACCTGAGCTGCTCAGCCCCTCCTCACCTGTGCACATCTGAGCTGCTCAGCCCCTCCTCACCTGTACACACCTGAGCTGCCCATTCACTCCTCACCTGTGCACAACTGAGCTGTTCAGCCCCAGCCATATCTGTGCACACCTGAGCTGCTCAGCCCCTCCTCACCTGTGCACACCTGAGCTGCTCAGCCCCTCCTCACCTGTGCACACGCGAGCTGCACAGCCCCTCCTCACCTGTACACACCTGAGCTGCTCAGCCCCAGCCATAACTGTCACACTTGAGCTGCTCAGCCCCTCCTCACCTGTGCACACCTGAGCTGCCCAGCCCCTCCTTACCTGTGCACACCTGAGCTGCTCATCCCCTCCTCACCTGTGCACACCTGAGCTGCTCAGCCCCTCCTCATCTGTGCACACCTGAGCTGCTCAGCTCCTCCTCAACTGTACACACCTGAACTGCCCAGCCCCTCCTCACCTGTGTATACCTGAGCTACTCAGCCCCTCCTCACCTGTACACACCTGAGCTGCCCATCCCCTCCTCACCTGTGCACACCTGAGCTGCCCAGCCCCTCCTCACCTGTGCACACCCAAGCTGCTCAGCCCCTCCTCACCTGTGCACACCTGAGCTGCCCAGCCCCTCCTCACCTGTGCACACCTGAGCTGCTCAGCCCCTCCTCACCTGTACACACCTGAGCTGCCAAGCCCCTCCTCACCTGAACACACCTGAGCTGCTCAGCCCCTCCTCACCTGAGCTGCTCAGCCCCTCCTCACCTGTGCACACCTGAGCTGCTCAGCCCCTCCTCACCTGTTCACACCTGAGCTGTTCAGCCCCTCCTCACCTGTGCACACCCGAGCTGCCCAGCCCCTCCTCACCTGTACACACCTGAGCTGCTCGGCCCATCCTCACCAGTACACACCTGAGCTGCCAAGCCCCTCCTCAACTGTACACGCGCGAGCTGCCGAGCCCCTCCTCACCTGTGCACACCTGAGCTGCTCAGCCCCTCCTCACCTGTGCACATCTGAGCTGCTCAGCCCCTCCTCACCTGTACACACCTGAGCTGTTCAGCCCCTCCTCACCTGTACACACCTGAGATGCTCAGCCCCTCCTCACCTGTGCACACTTGAGCTGCCCAGGACCTCCTCACCTGTACACACCTGAGCTGCTCAGCCCCTCCTCACCTGTACACACCTGAGCTGTTCAGCCCCTCCTCACCTGTACACACCTGAGCTGCTCAGACCCTCCTCACCTGTACACACCTGAGCTGCCCAGCACCTCCTCAACTGTACGCGCCTGAGCTGCTCAGCACCTCCTCACCTGTACACACCTGAGCTGCTCAGCCCCTCCTCACCTGTTCACACCTGAGCTGCTCAGCCCCTCCTCACCTGTGCACACCCGAGCTGCCCAGCCCCTCCTCACCTGTACACACCTGAGCTGCTCGGCCCATCCTCACCAGTACACACCTGAGCTGCCCAGCCCCTCCTCAACTGTACACACGCGAGCTGCTGAGCCCCTCCTCACCTGTGCACACCTGAGCTGCTCAGCCCCTCCTCACCTGTGCACATCTGAGCTGCTCAGCCCCTCCTCACCTGTACACACCTGAGCTTCCCATTCACTCCTCACCTGTGCACAACTGAGCTGTTCAGCCCCAGCCATAACTGTGCACACCTGAGCTGCTCAGCCCCTCCTCACCTGTGCACACCTGAGCTGCTCAGCCCCTCCTCACCTGTGCACACGCGAGCTGCACAGCCCCTCCTCACCTGTACACACCTGAGCTGCTCAGCCCTAGCCATAACTGTCACACTTGAGCTGCTCAGCCCCTCCTCACCTGTGCACACCTGAGCTCCCCAGCCCCTCCTCACCTGTGCACACCTGAGCTGCTCATCCCCTCCTCACCTGTGCACACCTGAGCTGCTCAGCCCCTCCTCACCTGTACACACCTGAGCTGCCCAGCCCCTTCTCACCTGTGCACACCTGAACTGCTCATCCCCTCCTCACCTGTACACACCTGAGCTGCCCAGCCCCTCCTCACCTGTGCACACCTGAACTGCTCAGCCCCTCCTCACCTCTGCACACCTGAGCTTCTCAGCCCCTCCTCACCTGTACACACCTGAGCTGCCCAGCCCCTCCTCACTGTGCACACCTGAATTGCTCAGCCCCTCCTCACCTGTACACACCTGAGCTGCTCAGCCCCTCATCACCTGTACACACCTGAGCTGCTCAGTCCATCCTCACCTGTGCACACCTGAGCTGCTCAACTCCTCCTCACCTGTACACACCTGACCTGCTCAGCCCCTCTTCACCTGTGCACACCTGAGCTGCTCAGCCACTCCTCACCTGTGCACACCTGAGCTGCTCAGCCCCTCCTCACCTGTGCACACCTGAGCTGCTCAGCCCCTCCTCAACTGTACACACCTGAGCTGCTCAGCCCCTCCTCACCTGTGCACACCTGAGCTGCTCAGCTCCTCCTCAACTGTACACACCTGAACTGCCCAGCCCCTCCTCACCTGTGTATACCTGAGCTACTCAGCCCCTCCTCACCTGTACACACCTGAGCTGCCCATCCCCTCCTCACCTGTGCACACCTGAGCTGCCCAGCCCCTCCTCACCTGTGCACACCTGAGCTGCTCAGCTGCCCTCACCTGTGCTGCTCAGCCCCTCCTCACCTGTACACACCTGAGCTGCTCAGCCCCTCCTCACCTGTACACACCTGAGCTGCTCAGCCCCACCCATAACTGTCACACCTGAGCTGCTCAGCCCCTCCTCACCTGTGCACACCTGAGCTGCTCAGCCCCTCCTCACCTGTGCACACCTGAGCTGCTCAGCCCCTCCTCACCTGTGCACACCTGAGCTGCTCAGCCCCTCACCTGTGCACACCTGAGCTGCTCAGCCCCTCCTCACCTGTACACACCTGAGCTGCCAAGCCCCTCCTCACCTGTACACACCTGAGCTGCTCAGCCCCTCCTCACCTGAGCTGCTCAGCCCCTCCTCACCTGTGCACACCTGAGCTGCTCAGCCCCTCCTCACCTGTACACACCTGAGCTGTTCAGCCCCTCCTCACCTGTACACACCTGAGATGCTCAGCCCCTCCTCACCTGTGCACACCTGAGCTGCCCAGGACCTCCTCACCTGTACACACCTGAGCTGCTCAGCCCCTCCTCACCTGTACACACCTAAACTGTTCAGCCCCTCCTCACCTGTACACACCTGAGCTGCTCAGACCCTCCTCACCTGTACACACCTGAGCTGCCCAGCACCTCTTCACCTGTACACGCCTGAGCTGCTCAGCACCTCCTCACCTGTACACACCTGAGCTGCTCAGCCCCTCCTCACCTGTTCACACCTGAGCTGTTCAGCCCCTTCTCACCTGTGCACACCCGAGCTGCCCATCCCCTCCTCACCTGTACACACCTGAGCTGCTCGGCCCATCCTCACCAGTACACACCTGAGCTGCCAAGCCCCTCCTCAACTGTACACACGCGAGCTGCCGAGCCCCTCCTCACCTGTGCACACCTGAGCTGCTCAGCCCCTCCTCACCTGTGCACATCTGAGCTGCTCAGCCCCTCCTCACCTGTACACACCTGAGCTGCCCATTCACTCCTCACCTGTGCACAACTGAGCTGTTCAGCCCCAGCCATATCTGTGCACACCTGAGCTGCTCAGCCCCTCCTCACCTGTGCACACCTGAGCTGCTCAGCCCCTCCTCACCTGTGCACACGCGAGCTGCACAGCCCTTCCTCACCTGTACACACCTGAGCTGCTCAGCCCCAGCCATAACTGTCACACTTGAGCTGCTCAGCCCCTCCTCACCTGTGCACACCTGAGCTGCCCAGCCCCTCCTTACCTGTGCACACCTGAGCTGCTCATCCCCTCCTCACCTGTGCACACCTGAGCTGCTCAGCCCCTCCTCACCTGTGCACACCTGAGCTGCTCAGCTCCTCCTCAACTGTACACACCTGAACTGCCCAGCCCCTCCTCACCTGTGTATACCTGAGCTACTCAGCCCCTCCTCACCTGTACACACCTGAGCTGCCCATCCCCTCCTCACCTGTGCACACCTGAGCTGCCCAGCCCCTCCTCACCTGTGCACACCCAAGCTGCTCAGCCCCTCCTCACCTGTGCACACCTGAGCTGCCCAGCCCCTCCTCACCTGTGCACACCTGAGCTGCTCAGCCCCTACTCACCTGTACACACCTGAGCTGCCAAGCCCCTCCTCACCTGTACACACCTGAGCTGCTCAGCCCCTCCTCACCTGAGCTGCTCAGCCCCTCCTCACCTGTGCACACCTGAGCTGCTCAGCCCCTCCTCACCTGTTCACACCTGAGCTGTTCAGCCCCTCCTCACCTGTGCACACCCGAGCTGCCCAGCCCCTCCTCACCTGTACACACCTGAGCTGCTCGGCCCATCCTCACCAGTACACACCTGAGCTGCCAAGCCCCTCCTCAACTGTACACACGCGAGCTGCCGAGCCCCTCCTCACCTGTGCACACCTGAGCTGCTCAGCCCCTCCTCACCTGTGCACATCTGAGCTGCTCAGCCGCTCCTCACCTGTACACACCTGAGCTGCCCATTCACTCCTCACCTGTGCACAACTGAGCTGTTCAGCCCCAGCCATATCTGTGCACACCTGAGCTGCTCAGCCCCTCCTCACCTGTGCACACCTGAGCTGCTCAGCCCCTCCTCACCTGTGCACACGCGAGCTGCACAGCCCCTCCTCACCTGTACACACCTGAGCTGCTCAGCCCCAGCCATAACTGTCACACTTGAGCTGCTCAGCCCCTCCTCACCTGTGCACACCTGAGCTGCCCAGCCCCTCCTTACCTGTGCACACCTGAGCTGCTCATCCCCTCCTCACCTGTGCACACCTGAGCTGCTCAGCCCCTCCTCACCTGTGCACACCTGAGCTGCTCAGCTCCTCCTCAACTGTACACACCTGAACTGCCCAGCCCCTCCTCACCTGTGTATACCTGAGCTACTCAGCCCCTCCTCACCTGTACACACCTGAGCTGCCCATCCCCTCCTCACCTGTGCACACCTGAGCTGCCCAGCCCCTCCTCACCTGTGCACACCCAAGCTGCTCAGCCCCTCCTCACCTGTGCACACCTGAGCTGCCCAGCCCCTCCTCACCTGTGCACACCTGAGCTGCTCAGCCCCTCCTCACCTGTACACACCTGAGCTGCCAAGCCCCTCCTCACCTGTGCACACCTGAGCTGCTCAGCCCCTCCTCACCTGTGCACATCTGAGCTGCTCAGCCCCTCCTCACCTGTACACACCTGAGCTGTTCAGCCCCTCCTCACCTGTACACACCTGAGATGCTCAGCCCCTCCTCACCTGTGCACACTTGAGCTGCCCAGGACCTCCTCACCTGTACACACCTGAGCTGCTCAGCCCCTCCTCACCTGTACACACCTGAGCTGTTCAGCCCCTCCTCACCTGTACACACCTGAGCTGCTCAGACCCTCCTCACCTGTACACACCTGAGCTGCCCAGCACCTCCTCACCTGTACGCGCCTGAGCTGCTCAGCACCTCCTCACCTGTACACACCTGAGCTGCTCAGCCCCTCCTCACCTGTTCACACCTGAGCTGCTCAGCCCCTCCTCACCTGTGCACACCCGAGCTGCCCAGCCCCTCCTCGTCTGTACACACCTGAGCTGCTCGGCCCATCCTCACCAGTACACACCTGAGCTGCCCAGCCCCTCCTCAACTGTACACACGCGAGCTGCCGAGCCCCTCCTCACCTGTGCACACCTGAGCTGCTCAGCCCCTCCTCACCTGTGCACATCTGAGCTGCTCAGCCCCTCCTCACCTCTACACACCTGAGCTGCCCATTCACTCCTCACCTGTGCACAACTGAGCTGTTCAGCCCCAGCCATAACTGTGCACACCTGAGCTGCTCAGCCCCTCCTCACCTGTGCACACCTGAGCTGCTCAGCCCCTCCTCACCTGTGCACACGCGAGCTGCACAGCCCCTCCTCACCTGTACACACCTGAGCTGCTCAGCCCTAGCCATAACTGTCACACTTGAGCTGCTCAGCCCCTCCTCACCTGTACACACCTGAGCTGCTCAGCCCCTCCTCACCTGTTCACACCTGAGCTGCTCAGCCCCTCCTCACCTGTGCACACCCGAGCTGCCCAGCCCCTCCTCGTCTGTACACACCTGAGCTGCTCGGCCCATCCTCACCAGTACACACCTGAGCTGCCCAGCCCCTCCTCAACTGTACACACGCGAGCTGCCGAGCCCCTCCTCACCTGTGCACACCTGAGCTGCTCAGCCCCTCCTCACCTGTGCACATCTGAGCTGCTCAGCCCCTCCTCACCTCTACACACCTGAGCTGCCCATTCACTCCTCACCTGTGCACAACTGAGCTGTTCAGCCCCAGCCATAACTGTGCACACCTGAGCTGCTCAGCCCCTCCTCACCTGTGCACACCTGAGCTGCTCAGCCCCTCCTCACCTGTGCACATGCGAGCTGCACAGCCCCTCCTCACCTGTACACACCTGAGCTGCTCAGCCCTAGCCATAACTGTCACACTTGAGCTGCTCAGCCCCTCCTCACCTGTGCACACCTGAGCTGCCCAGCCCCTCCTCACCTGTGCACACCTGAGCTGCTCATCCCCTCCTCACCTGTGCACACCTGAGCTGCTCAGCCCCTCCTCACCTGTACACACCTGAGCTGCCCAGCCCCTTCTCACCTGTGCACACCTGAACTGCTCACCCCCTCCTCACCTGTACACACCTGAGCTGCCCAGCCCCTCCTCACCTGTGCACACCTGAACTGCTCAGCCCCTCCTCACCTCTGCACACCTGAGCTTCTCAGCCCCTCCTCACCTGTACACACCTGAGCTGCCCAGCCCCTCCTCACTGTGCACACCTGAATTGCTCAGCCCCTCCTCACCTGTACACACCTGAGCTGCTCAGCCCCTCATCACCTGTACACACCTGAGCTGCTCAGTCCATCCTCACCTGTGCACACCTGAGCTGCTCAACTCCTCCTCACCTGTACACACCTGAGCTGCTCAGCCCCTCTTCACCTGTGCACACCTGAGCTGCTCAGCCACTCCTCACCTGTGCACACCTGAGCTGCTCAGCCCCTCCTCACCTGTGCACACCTGAGCTGCTCAGCCCCTCCTCAACTGTACACACCTGAGCTGCTCAGCTCCTCCTCAACTGTACACACCTGAACTGCCCAGCCCCTCCTCACCTGTGTATACCTGAGCTACTCAGCCCCTCCTCACCTGTACACACCTGAGCTGCCCATCCCCTCCTCACCTGTGCACACCTGAGCTGCCCAGCCCCTCCTCACCTGTGCACACCTGAGCTGCTCAGCTGCCCTCACCTGTGCTGCTCAGCCCCTCCTCACCTGTACACACCTGAGCTGCTCAGCCCCTCCTCACCTGTACACACCTGAGCTGCTCAGCCCCACCCATAACTGTCACACCTGAGCTGCTCAGCCCCTCCTCACCTGTGCACACCTGAGCTGCTCAGCCCCTCCTCACCTGTGCACACCTGAGCTGCTCAGCCCCTCCTCACCTGTGCACACCTGAGCTGCTCAGCCCCTCACCTGTGCACACCTGAGCTGCTCAGCCCCTCCTCACCTGTACACACCTGAGCTGCCAAGCCCCTCCTCACCTGTACACACCTGAGCTGCTCAGCCCCTCCTCACCTGAGCTGCTCAGCCCCTGCTCACCTGTGCACACCTGAGCTGCTCAGCCCCTCCTCACCTGTACACACCTGAGCTGTTCAGCCCCTCCTCACCTGTACACACCTGAGATGCTCAGCCCCTCCTCACCTGTGCACACCTGAGCTGCCCAGGACCTCCTCACCTGTACACACCTGAGCTGCTCAGCCCCTCCTCACCTGTACACACCTAAACTGTTCAGCCCCTCCTCACCTGTACACACCTGATCTGCTCAGACCCTCCTCACCTGTACACACCTGAGCTGCCCAGCACCTCTTCACCTGTACACGCCTGAGCTGCTCAGCACCTCCTCACCTGTACACACCTGAGCTGCTCAGCCCCTCCTCACCTGTTCACACCTGAGCTGTTCAGCCCCTTCTCACCTGTGCACACCCGTGCTGCCCATCCCCTCCTCACCTGTACACACCTGAGCTGCTCGGCCCATCCTCACCAGTACACACCTGAGCTGCCAAGCCCCTCCTCAACTGTACACACGCGAGCTGCCGAGCCCCTCCTCACCTGTGCACACCTGAGCTGCTCAGCCCCTCCTCACCTGTGCACATCTGAGCTGCTCAGCCCCTCCTCACCTGTACACACCTGAGCTGCCCATTCACTCCTCACCTGTGCACAACTGAGCTGTTCAGCCCCAGCCATATCTGTGCACACCTGAGCTGCTCAGCCCCTCCTCACCTGTGCACACCTGAGCTGCTCAGCCCCTCCTCACCTGTGCACACGCGAGCTGCACAGCCCTTCCTCACCTGTACACACCTGAGCTGCTCAGCCCCAGCCATAACTGTCACACTTGAGCTGCTCAGCCCCTCCTCACCTGTGCACACCTGAGCTGCCCAGCCCCTCCTTACCTGTGCACACCTGAGCTGCTCATCCCCTCCTCACCTGTGCACACCTGAGCTGCTCAGCCCCTCCTCACCTGTGCACACCTGAGCTGCTCAGCTCCTCCTCAACTGTACACACCTGAACTGCCCAGCCCCTCCTCACCTGTGTATACCTGAGCTACTCAGCCCCTCCTCACCTGTACACACCTGAGCTGCCCATCCCCTCATCACCTGTGCACACCTGAGCTGCCCAGCCCCTCCTCACCTGTGCACACCCAAGCTGCTCAGCCCCTCCTCACCTGTGCACACCTGAGCTGCCCAGCCCCTCCTCACCTGTGCACACCTGAGCTGCTCAGCCCCTACTCACCTGTACACACCTGAGCTGCCAAGCCCCTATTCACCTGTACACACCTGAGCTGCTCAGCCCCTCCTCACCTGAGCTGCTCAGCCCCTCCTCACCTGTGCACACCTGAGCTGCTCAGCCCCTCCTCACCTGTTCACACCTGAGCTGTTCAGCCCCTCCTCACCTGTGCACACCCGAGCTGCCCAGCCCCTCCTCACCTGTACACACCTGAGCTGCTCGGCCCATCCTCACCAGTACACACCTGAGCTGCCAAGCCCCTCCTCAACTGTACACACGCGAGCTGCCAAGCCCCTCCTCACCTGTGCACACCTGAGCTGCTCAGCCCCTCCTCACCTGTGCACATCTGAGCTGCTCAGCCGCTCCTCACCTGTACACACCTGAGCTGCCCATTCACTCCTCACCTGTGCACAACTGAGCTGTTCAGCCCCAGCCATATCTGTGCACACCTGAGCTGCTCAGCCCCTCCTCACCTGTGCACACCTGAGCTGCTCAGCCCCTCCTCACCTGTGCACACGCGAGCTGCACAGCCCCTCCTCACCTGTACACACCTGAGCTGCTCAGCCCCAGCCATAACTGTCACACTTGAGCTGCTCAGCCCCTCCTCACCTGTGCACACCTGAGCTGCCCAGCCCCTCCTTACCTGTGCACACCTGAGCTGCTCATCCCCTCCTCACCTGTGCACACCTGAGCTGCTCAGCCCCTCCTCACCTGTGCACACCTGAGCTGCTCAGCTCCTCCTCAACTGTACACACCTGAACTGCCCAGCCCCTCCTCACCTGTGTATACCTGAGCTACTCAGCCCCTCCTCACCTGTACACACCTGAGCTGCCCATCCCCTCCTCACCTGTGCATACCTGAGCTGCCCAGCCCCTCCTCACCTGTGCACACCCAAGCTGCTCAGCCCCTCCTCACCTGTGCACACGCGAGCTGCACAGCCCCTCCTCACCTGTACACACCTGAGCTGCTCAGCCCCAGCCATAACTGTCACACTTGAGCTGCTCAGCCCCTCCTCACCTGTGCACACCTGAGCTGCCCAGCCCCTCCTTACCTGTGCACACCTGAGCTGCTCATCCCCTCCTCACCTGTGCACACCTGAGCTGCTCAGCCCCTCCTCACCTGTGCACACCTGAGCTGCTCAGCTCCTCCTCAACTGTACACACCTGAACTGCCCAGCCCCTCCTCACCTGTGTATACCTGAGCTACTCAGCCCCTCCTCACCTGTACACACCTGAGCTGCCCATCCCCTCCTCACCTGTGCACACCTGAGCTGCCCAGCCCCTCCTCACCTGTGCACACCCAAGCTGCTCAGCCCCTCCTCACCTGTGCACACCTGAGCTGCCCAGCCCCTCCTCACCTGTGCACACCTGAGCTGCTCAGCCCCTCCTCACCTGTACACACCTGAGCTGCCAAGCCCCTCCTCACCTGTACACACCTGAGCTGCTCAGCCCCTCCTCACCTGAGCTGCTCAGCCCCTCCTCACCTGTGCGCACCTGAGCTGCTCAGCCCCTCCTCACCTGTTCACACCTGAGCTGTTCAGCCCCTCCTCACCTGTGCACACCCGAGCTGCCCAGCCCCTCCTCACCTGTACACACCTGAGCTGCTCGGCCCATCCTCACCAGTACACACCTGAGCTGCCAAGCCCCTCCTCAACTGTACACACGCGAGCTGCAGAGCCCCTCCTCACCTGTGCACACCTGAGCTGCTCAGCCCCTCCTCACCTGTGCACATCTGAGCTGCTCAGCCCCTCCTCACCTGCACACACCTGAGCTGCCCATTCACTCCTCACCTGTGCACAACTGAGCTGTTCAGCCCCAGCCATATCTGTGCACACCTGAGCTGCTCAGCCCCTCCTCACCTGTGCACACCTGAGCTGCTCAGCCCCTCCTCACCTGTGCACACGCGAGCTGCACAGCCCCTCCTCACCTGTACACACCTGAGCTGCTCAGCCCCAGCCATAACTGTCACACTTGAGCTGCTCAGCCCCTCCTCACCTGTGCACACCTGAGCTGCCCAGCCCCTCCTTACCTGTGCACACCTGAGCTGCTCAGCTCCTCCTCAACTGTACACACCTGAACTGCCCAGCCCCTCCTCACCTGTGTATACCTGAGCTACTCAGCCCCTCCTCACCTGTACACACCTGAGCTGCCCATCCCCTCCTCACCTGTGCACACCTGAGCTGCCTAGCCCCTCCTCACCTGTGCACACCCAAGCTGCTCAGCCCCTCCTCACCTGTGCACACCTGAGCTGCCCAGCCCCTCCTCACCTGTGCACACCTGAGCTGCTCAGCCCCTCCTCACCTGTGCACACCTGAGCTGCTCAGCCCCAGCCATAACTGTCACACCTGAGCTGCTCAGCCCCTCCTCACCTGTGCACACCTGAGCTGCTCAGCTGCCCTTACCTGTGCTGCTCAGCCCCTCCTCATCTGTACACACCTGAGCTGCTCAGCCCCTCCTCACCTGTACACACCTGAGCTGCTCAGCCCCACCCATAACTGTCACACCTGAGCTGCTCAGCCCCTCCTCACCTGTGCACACCTGAACTGCTCAGCCCCTCCTCACCTGTGCACACCTGAGCTGCTCAGCCCCTCCTCACCTGTGCACACCTGAGCTGCTCAGCCCCTCACCTGTGCACACCTGAGCTGCTCAGCCCCTCCTCACCTGTACACACCTGAGCTGCCAAGTCCCTCCTCACCTGTACACACCTGAGCTGCTCAGCCCCTCCTCACCTGAGCTGCTCAGCCCCTCATCACCTGTGCACACCTGAGCTGCTCAGCCCCTCCTCACCTGTACACACCTGAGCTGTTCAGCCCCTCCTCACCTGTACACACCTGAGATGCTCAGCACCTCCTCACCTGTGCACATCTGAGCTGCCCAGGACCTCCTCACCTGTACACACCTGAGCTGCTCAGCCCCTCCTCACCTGTACACACCTAAGCTGTTCAGCCCCTCCTCACCTGTACACACCTGAGCTGCTCAGACCCTCCTCACCTGTACACACCTGAGCTGCCCAGCACCTCTTCACCTGTACACGCCTGAGCTGCTCAGCACCTCCTCACCTGTACACACCTGAGCTGCTCAGCCCCTCCTCACCTGTTCACACCTGAGCTGTTCAGCCCCTCCTCACCTGTGCACACCCGAGCTGCCCAGCCCCTCCTCACCTGTACACACCTGAGCTGCTCGGCCCATCCTCACCAGTACACACCTGAGCTGCCAAGCCCCTCCTCAACTGTGCACACGCGAGCTGCCGAGCCCCTCCTCACCTGTGCACACCTGAGCTGCTCAGCCCCTCCTCACCTGTGCACATCTGAGCTGCTCAGCCCCTCCTCACCTGTACACACCTGAGCTGCCCATTCACTCCTCACCTGTGCACAACTGAGCTGTTCAGCCCCAGCCATAACTGTGCACACCTGAGCTGCTCAGCCCCTCCTCACCTGTGCACACCTGAGCTGCTCAGCCCCTCCTCACCTGTGCACACGCGAGCTGCACAGCCCCTCCTCACCTGTACACACCTGAGCTGCTCAGCCCCAGCCATAACTGTCACACTTGAGCTGCTCAGCCCCTCCTCACCTGTGCACACCTGAGCTGCCCAGCCCCTCCTTACCTGTGCACACCTGAGCTGCCCAGCCCCTCCTTACCTGTGCACACCTGAGCTGCTCATCCCCTCCTCACCTGTGCACACCTGAGCTACTCAGCCCCTCTTCACCTGTACACACCTGAGCTGCCCAGCCCCTTCTCACCTGTGCACACCTGAACTGCTCATCCCCTCCTCACCTGTACACACCTGAGCTGCCCAGCCCCTCCTCACCTGTGCACACCTGAACTGCTCAGCCCCTCCTCACCTCTGCACACCTGAGCTTCTCAGCCCCTCCTCACCTGTACACACCTGAGCAGCCCAGCCCCTCCTCACTGTGCACACCTGAATTGCTCAGCCCCTCCTCACCTGTACACACCTGAGCTGCTCAGCCCCTCATCACCTGTACACACCTGAGCTGCTCAGTCCATCCTCACCTGTGCACACCTGAGCTGCTCAACTCCTCCTCACCTGTACACACCTGAGCTGCTCAGCCCCTCCTCACCTGTGCACACCTGAGCTGCTCAGCCACACCTCACCTGTGCACACCTGAGCTGCTCAGCCCCTCCTCACCTGTGCACACCTGAGCTGCTCAGCCCCTCCTCAACTGTACACACCTGAGCTGCTCAGCCCCTCCTCACCTGTGCACACCTGAGCTGCTCAGCTCCTCCTCAACTGTACACACCTGAACTGCCCAGCCCCTCCTCACCTGTGTATACCTGAGCTACTCAGCCCCTCCTCACCTGTACACACCTGAGTTGCCCATCCCCTCCTCACCTGTGCACACCTGAGCTGCCCAGCCCCTCCTCACCTGTGCACACCCAAGCTGCTCAGCCCCTCCTCACCTGTGCACACCTGAGCTGCCCAGCCCCTCCTCACCTGTGCACACCTGAGCTGCTCAGCCCCTCGTCACCTGTGCACACCTGAGCTGCTCAGCCCCAGCCATAACTGTCACACCTGAGCTGCTCAGCCCCTCCTCACCTGTGCACACCTGAGCTGCTCAGCTGCCCTCACCTGTGCACACCTGAGCTGCTCAGCTGCCCTCACCTGTGCACACCTGAGCTGCTCAGCCCCTCCTCACCTGTACACACCTGAGCTGCTCAGCCCCTCCTCACCTGTGCTGCTCAGCCCCTCCTCACCTGTGCACACCTGAGCTGCTCAGCCCCTCCTCACCTGTGCACACCTGAGCTGCTCAGCCCCTCACCTGTGCACACCTGAGCTGCTCAGCCCCTCCTCACCTGTACACACCTGAGCTGCCAAGCCCCTCCTCACCTGTACACACCTGAGCTGCTCAGCCCCTCCTCATTTGAGCTGCTCAGCCCCTCCTCACCTGTGCACACCTGAGCTGCTCAGCCCATCCTCACCTGTACACACCTGAGATGTTCAGCCCCTCCTCACCTGTACACACCTGAGATGCTCAGCCCCTCCTCACCTGTGCACACCTGAGCTGCCCAGGACCTCCTCACCTGTACACACCTGAGCTGCTCAGCCCCTCCTCACCTTTACACACCTAAGCTGTTCAGCCCCTCCTCACCTGTACACACCTGAGCTGCTCAGACCCTCCTCACCTGTACACACCTGAGCTGTCCAGCACCTCCTCAACTGTACACGCCTGAGCTGCTCAGCACCTCCTCACCTGTACACACCTGAGCTGCTCAGCCCCTCCTCACCTGTTCACACCTGAGCTGCTCAGCCCCTCCTCACCTGTGCACACCCGAGCTGCCCAGCCCCTCCTCACCTGTACACACCTGAGTTGCTCAGCCCATCCTCACCAGTACACACCTGAGCTGCCCAGCCCCTCCTCAACTGTACACACGCGAGCTGCCGAGCCCCTCCTCACCTGTGCACACCTCAGCTGCTCAGCCCCTCCTCACCTGTGCACATCTGAGCTGCTCAGCCCCCCCTCACCTGTACACACCTGAGCTGCCCATTCACTCCTCACCCGTGCACACCTGAGCTGTTCAGCCCCAGCCATAACTGTGCACACCTGAGCTGCTCAGCCCCTCCTCACCTGTGCACACGCGAGCTGCACAGCCCCTCCTCACCTGTACACACCTGATCTGCTCAGCCCCAGCCATAACTGTCACACTTGAGCTGCTCAGCCCCTCCTCACCTGTGCACACCTGAGCTGCTCAGCCCCTCCTCACCTGTACACACTTGAGCTGCTCAGCCCCTCCTCACCTGTGCACACCTGAGCTGCTCAGCCCCTCCTCACCTGTGCACACCCGAGCTGCTCAGCCCCTCCTCACCTGTGCAAACCCGAGCTGCTCAGCCCCTCCTCACCTGTACACACCTGAGCTGCTCAGCCCCAGCCATAACTGTCACACCTGAGCTGCTCAGCCCCTCCTCACCTGTGCACAGCTGAGCTGCTCAGCCCCTCCTCAGCTGTGCACACTTGAGCTGCTCATCCCCTCCTCACCTCTGCACACCTGAGCTGCTCAGCCCCTCCTCACCTGTGCACACCTAAGCTGCTCAGCCCTTCCTCACCTGTGCACACCTGAGCTGCTCAGCCCCTCCTCAGCTGTGCACACCTGAGCTGCCCATCCCCTCCTCACCTGTGCACACCTGAGCTGCTCAGCCCCTCCTCACCTGTGCACACCTGAGCTGCTTAGCCCCTCCTCACCTGTACACACGTGAGCTGCTCTTCACCTCCTCACCTGTACACACCTGAGCTGCTCAGCCCCTCCTCACCTGTTCACACCTGAGCTGCTCAGCCCCTCACCTGTACAAACCTGAGCTGCCCAGACGCTTCTCACCTGTACACACCTGAGCTGCTCAGCCCCTCCTCACCTGTGCTCACCTGAGATGCTCAGCCCCTCCTCACCTGTACACACCTGAGCTGCCCAGCCCCTCCTCACCTGTACACACTTGAGCTGCTCAGACCATCCTCACCTGTACACTACTGAGCTGCTCAGCCCCTCCTCACCTGTGCACACCTGAGCTTCTCAGCCCCTCCTCGCCTGTACACACGTGAGCTGCTCAGCCCCTCCTCACCTGTACACACCTGAACTGCTCTGCCCCAGCCATAACTGTGCACACCTGAGCTGCTCGGCCCCTCCTCACCTGTACACACCTGAACTTCTCAGCTCCTCCTCACCTTTACACTCCTGAGCTGCTCAGCCCCTCCTCACCTGTGCACACCTGAGCTTCTCAGCCCCTCCTCACCTGTACACAACTGAGCAGCTCAGCCCCTCCTCACCTGTACACACCTGAACTGCTCAGCCCCTCCTCACCTGTACACACCTGAACTGCTCAGCCCCAGCCATAACTGTGCACACCTGAGCTGCTCAGCCCCTCCTCACCTGTACACACCTGAGCAGCCCAGCCCCTCCTCACCTGTGCACACCTGAGCTGCTCATCGCCTCCTCACCTGTGCACACCTGAGCTGCTCAGCCCCTCCTCACCTGTACACACCTGAGCTGCCCAGCCCCTTCTCACCTGTGCACACCTGAACTGCTCAGCCTGTCCTCACCTGTACACACCTGAGCTGCCCAGCCCCTCCTCACCTGTGCACACCTGAACTGCTCAGCCTCTCCTCACCTGTGCACACCTGAGCTTCTCAGCCCCTCCTCACCTGTACACACCTGAGCTGCCCAGCCCCTCCTCACTGTGCACACCTGAATTGCTCAGTCCCTCCTCACCTGTACACACATGAGCTGCTCAGCCCCTCATCACCTGTACACACCTGAGCTGCTCAGTCCATCCTCACCTGTGCACACCTGAGCTGCTCAACTCCTCCTCACCTGTACACACCTGAGCTGCTCAGCCCCTCCTCACCTGTGTACACCTGAGCTGCTCAGCCACTCCTCACCTGTGCACACCTGAGCTGCTCAGCCCCTCCTCACCTGTGCACACCTGAGCTGCTCAGCCCCTCCTCACCTGTACACACCTGAGCTGCTCATCCCCTCCTCACCTGTGCACACCTGAGCTACTCATCCCCACCTCACTGTGCACACCTCAGCTGCTCAGCTCCTCCTCACCTGTACACACCTGAACTGTTCAGCCCCAGCCATAACTGTCACACGTGAGCTCCCAAACCCCTCCTCACCTGTGCACACCTGAGCTGCTTAGCCCCTCCTCACCTGTGCACACCTGAGCTGCTCAGCCACTCCTCACCTGTGCACACCTGAGCTGCTCAGCCCCTCCTCACCTGTGCACACCTGAGCTGCTCAGCCCCTCCTCACCTGTACACACCTGAGCTGCTCATCCCCTCCTCACCTGTGCACACCTGAGCTACTCAGCCCCACCTCACTGTGCACACCTCAGCTGCTCAGCTCCTCCTCACCTGTACACACCTGAACTGTTCAGCCCCAGCCATAACTGTCACACGTGAGCTGCCAAGCCCCTCCTCACCTGTGCACACCTGAGCTGCTTAGCCCCTCCTCACCTGTGCACACCTGAGCTGCTCAGCCCCTCCTCACCTGTACACACCTGAGCTGCTCAGCCCCTCCTCACCTGTGCAAACCTGAGCTGCTCAGCCCCTCCTCACCTGTGCACACCTGAGCTGCTCAGCCCCTCCTCACCTTTACACACCTGAGCTGCCCAGCCCCTCCTCCCCTGTGTACACCTGAGCTACTCAGCCCCTCCTCACTGTGCACACCTCAGCTGCTCAGCTCCTCCTCACCTGTACACACCTGAACTGCTCAGACCCAGCCATAACTGTCAAACCTGAGCTACCCAGCCCCTCCTCACCTGTGCACACCTGAACTGCTCAGCCCCTCCTCACCTGTGCACACCTGATCTGCTCAGCCCCTCCTCACCTGTGCACACCTGAGCTGCTCAGCCCCTCCTCACCTGTACACACCTGAGCTGCTCAGCCCCTCCTCACCTGTGCAAACCTGAGCTGCTCAGCCACTCCTCACCTGTGCACACCTGAGCTGCTCAGCCCCTTCTCACCTGTACACACCTGAGCTGCCCAGCCCCTCCTCACCTGTGTACACCTGAGATACTCAGCCCCCCCTCACTGTGCACACCTGAGCTGCTCAGTTCCTCCTCTCCTGTGAACACCTGAGCTGTACAGCCCCTCCTCACTGTGCATACATGAGCTGCTCAGCCCCTCCTCACCTGTGCACACCTGAGCTGCTCTGCCCCTCCTCACCTGTGCACACCTGAGCTGCTCAACCCCTCCTCACCTGTACACACCTGAGCTGCTCAGCCCCTCCTCACCTGTGCACACCTGAACTGTTCAGCCCATCCTCACCTTACACACCTGAGCTGCCCAGCCCATCCTCACCTCTAGACAACTGAGCTGCTCAACCCCACCTCACCTGTGCACACCTGAGCTGCTCATCCCCTCCTCACCTGTGCACACCTGAGCTGCTCAGCCCCTCCTCACCTGTGCACACCTAAGCTGCTCAGCCCTTCCTCACCTGTGCACACCTGAGCTGCTCAGCCCCTCCTCACCTGTACACACGTGAGCTGCTCAGCCCCTCCTCACCTGTTCACACCTGAGCTGCTCAGCCCCTCACCTGTACACACCTGAGCTGCTCAAACCCTTCTCACCTGTACACACCTGAGCTGCTCAGCCCCTCCTCACCTGTGCACACCTGAGATGCTCAGCCCCACCTCACCTGTACACACCTGAGCTGCCCAGCCCCTCCTCACCTGTACACACTTGAGCTGCTCAGACCATCCTCACCTGTACACTCCTGAGCTGCTCAGCCCCTCCTCACTTGTACACTCCTGAGCTGCTCAGCCCCTCCTCACCTGTGCACACCTGAGCTTCTCAGCCCCTCCTCACCTGTACACACGTGAGCTTCTCAGCCCCTCCTCACCTGTACACACCTGAACTGCTCTGCCCCAGCCATAACTGTGCACACCTGAGCTGCTCGGCCCCTCCTCACCTGTACACACCTGAACTTCTCAGCTCCTCCTCACCTTTACACTCCTGAGCTGCTCAGCCCCTCCTCACCTGTGCACACCTGAGCTTCTCAGCCCCTCCTCACCTGTACACAACTGAGCAGATCAGCCCCTCCTCACCTGTACACACCTGAGCTGCTCAGCCCCTCCTCACCTGTGCACACCTGAGCTGCTCAGCCCCTCCTCACCTGTGCACACGCGAGCTGCACAGCCCCTCCTCACCTGTACACACCTGAGCTGCTCAGCCCCAGCCATAACTGTCACACTTGAGCTGCTCAGCCCCTCCTCACCTGTGCACACCTGAGCTGCCCAGCCCCTCCTTACCTGTGCACACCTGAGCTGCTCATCCCCTCCTCACCTTGCACACCTGAGCTGCTCAGCCCCTCCTCACCTGTGCACACCTGAGCTGCTCAGCTCCTCCTCAACTGTACACACCTGAACTGCCCAGCCCCTCCTCACCTGTGTATACCTGAGCTACTCAGCCCCTCCTCACCTGTACACACCTGAGCCGCCCATCCCCTCCTCACCTGTGCACACCTGAGCTGCCCAGCCCCTCCTCACCTGTGCACACCCAAGCTGCTCAGCCCCTCCTCACCTGTGCACACCTGAGCTGCCCAGCCCCTCCTCACCTGTGCACACCTGAGCTGCTCAGCCCCTCCTCACCTGTACACACCTGAGCTGCCAAGCCCCTCCTCACCTGTACACACCTGAGCTGCTCAGCCCCTCCTCACCTGAGCTGCTCAGCCCCTCCTCACCTGTGCGCACCTGAGCTGCTCAGCCCCTCCTCACCTGTTCACACCTGAGCTGTTCAGCCCCTCCTCACCTGTGCACACCCGAGCTGCCCAGCCCCTCCTCACCTGTACACACCTGAGCTGCTCGGCCCATCCTCACCAGTACACACCTGAGCTGCCAAGCCCCTCCTCAACTGTACACACGCGAGCTGCCGAGCCCCTCCTCACCTGTGCACACCTGAGCTGCTCAGCCCCTCCTCACCTGTGCACATCTGAGCTGCTCAGCCCCTCCTCACCTGTACACACCTGAGCTGCCCATTCACTCCTCACCTGTGCACAACTGAGCTGTTCAGCCCCAGCCATATCTGTGCACACCTGAGCTGCTCAGCCCCTCCTCACCTGTGCACACCTGAGCTGCTCAGCCCCTCCTCACCTGTGCACACCTGAGCTGCTCAGCCCCTCCTCACCTGTGCACACCTGAGCTGCTCAGCACCTCCTCACCTGTGCACACCTGAGCTGCACAGCCAATCCTCACCTGTACACACCTGAGCTGCTCAGCCCCAGCCATAACTGTCACACTTGAGCTGCTCAGCCCCTCCTCACCTGTGCACACCTGAGCTGCCCAGCCCCTCCTTACCTGTGCACACCTGAGCTGCTCATCCCCTCCTCACCTGTGCACACCTGAGCTGCTCAGCCCCTCCTCACCTGTGCACACCTGAGCTGCTCAGCTCCTCCTCAACTGTACACACCTGAACTGCCCAGCCCCTCCTCACCTGTGTATACCTGAGCTACTCAGCCCCTCCTCACCTGTACACACCTGAGCTGCCCATCCCCTCCTCACCTGTGCACACCTGAGCTGCCCAGCCCCTCCTCACCTGTGCACACCCAAGCTGCTCAGCCCCTCCTCACCTGTGCACACCTGAGCTGCCCAGCCCCTCCTCACCTGTGCACACCTGAGCTGCTCAGCCCCTCCTCACCTGTGCACACCTGAGCTGCTCAGCCCCAGCCATAACTGTCACACCTGAGCTGCTCAGCCCCTCCTCACCTGTGCACACCTGAGCTGCTCAGCTGCCCTCACCTGTGCTGCTCAGCCCCTCCTCATCTGTACACACCTGAGCTGCTCAGCCCCTCCTCACCTGTACACACCTGAGCTGCTCAGCCCCACCCATAACTGTCACACCTGAGCTGCTCAGCCCCTCCTCACCTGTGCACACCTGAGCTGCTCAGCCCCTCCTCACCTGTGCACACCTGAGCTGCTCAGCCCCTCCTCACCTGTGCACACCTGAGCTGCTCAGCCCCTCACCTGTGCACACCTGAGCTGCTCAGCCCCTCCTCACCTGTACACACCTGAGCTGCCAAGTCCCTCCTCACCTGTACACACCTGAGCTGCTCAGCCCCTCCTCACCTGAGCTGCTCAGCCCCTCATCACCTGTGCACACCTGAGCTGCTCAGCCCCTCCTCACCTGTACACACCTGAGCTGTTCAGCCCCTCCTCACCTGTACACACCTGAGATGCTCAGCCCCTCCTCACCTGTGCACACCTGAGCTGCCCAGGACCTCTTCACCTGTACACACCTGAGCTGCTCAGCCCCTCCTCACCTGTACACACCTAAGCTGTTCAGCCCCTCCTCACCTGTACACACCTGAGCTGCTCAGACCCTCCTCACCTGTACACACCTGAGCTGCCCAGCACCTCTTCACCTGTACACGCCTGAGCTGCTCAGCACCTCCTCACCTGTACACACCTGAGCTGCTCAGCCCCTCCTCACCTGTTCACACCTGAGCTGTTCAGCCCCTCCTCACCTGTGCACACCCGAGCTGCCCAGCCCCTCCTCACCTGTACACACCTGAGCTGCTCGGCCCATCCTCACCAGTACACACCTGAGCTGCCAAGCCCCTCCTCAACTGTGCACACGCGAGCTGCCGAGCCCCTCCTCACCTGTGCACACCTGAGCTGCTCAGCCCCTCCTCACCTGTGCACATCTGAGCTGCTCAGCCCCTCCTCACCTGTACACACCTGAGCTGCCCATTCACTCCTCACCTGTGCACAACTGAGCTGTTCAGCCCCAGCCATAACTGTGCACACCTGAGCTGCTCAGCCCCTCCTCACCTGTGCACACCTGAGCTGCTCAGCCCCTCCTCACCTGTGCACACGCGAGCTGCACAGCCCCTCCTCACCTGTACACACCTGAGCTGCTCAGCCCCAGCCATAACTGTCACACTTGAGCTGCTCAGCCCCTCCTCACCTGTGCACACCTGAGCTGCCCAGCCCCTCCTTACCTGTGCACACCTGAGCTGCTCATCCCCTCCTCACCTGTGCACACCTGAGCTGCTCAGCCCCTCTTCACCTGTACACACCTGAGCTGCCCAGCCCCTTCTCACCTGTGCACACCTGAACTGCTCATCCCCTCCTCACCTGTACACACCTGAGCTGCCCAGCCCCTCCTCACCTGTGCACACCTGAACTGCTCAGCCCCTCCTCACCTCTGCACACCTGAGCTTCTCAGCCCCTCCTCACCTGTACACACCTGAGCAGCCCAGCCCCTCCTCACTGTGCACACCTGAATTGCTCAGCCCCTCCTCACCTGTACACACCTGAGCTGCTCAGCCCCTCATCACCTGTACACACCTGAGCTGCTCAGTCCATCCTCACCTGTGCACACCTGAGCTGCTCAACTCCTCCTCACCTGTACACACCTGAGCTGCTCAGCCCCTCCTCACCTGTGCACACCTGAGCTGCTCAGCCCCTCCTCAACTGTACACACCTGAGCTGCTCAGCCCCTCCTCACCTGTGCACACCTGAGCTGCTCAGCTCCTCCTCAACTGTACACACCTGAACTGCCCAGCCCCTCCTCACCTGTGTATACCTGAGCTACTCAGCCCCTCCTCACCTGTACACACCTGAGTTGCCCATCCCCTCCTCACCTGTGCACACCTGAGCTGGCCAGCCCCTCCTCACCTGTGCACACCCAAGCTGCTCAGCCCCTTCTCACCTGTGCACACCTGAACTGCTCATCCCCTCCTCACCTGTACACACCTGAGCTGCCCAGCCCCTCCTCACCTGTGCACACCTGAACTGCTCAGCCCCTCCTCACCTCTGCACACCTGAGCTTCTCAGCCCCTCCTCACCTGTACACACCTGAGCAGCCCAGCCCCTCCTCACTGTGCACACCTGAATTGCTCAGCCCCTCCTCACCTGTACACACCTGAGCTGCTCAGCCCCTCATCACCTGTACACACCTGAGCTGCTCAGTCCATCCTCACCTGTGCACACCTGAGCTGCTCAACTCCTCCTCACCTGTACACACCTGAGCTGCTCAGCCCCTCCTCACCTGTGCACACCTGAGCTGCTCAGCCCCTCCTCAACTGTACACACCTGAGCTGCTCAGCCCCTCCTCACCTGTGCACACCTGAGCTGCTCAGCTCCTCCTCAACTGTACACACCTGAACTGCCCAGCCCCTCCTCACCTGTGTATACCTGAGCTACTCAGCCCCTCCTCACCTGTACACACCTGAGTTGCCCATCCCCTCCTCACCTGTGCACACCTGAGCTGCCCAGCCCCTCCTCACCTGTGCACACCCAAGCTGCTCAGCCCCTCCTCACCTGTGCACACCTGAGCTGCCCAGCCCCTCCTCACCTGTGCACACCTGAGCTGCTCAGCCCCTCGTCACCTGTGCACACCTGAGCTGCTCAGCCCCAGCCATAACTGTCACACCTGAGCTGCTCAGCCCCTCCTCACCTGTGCACACCTGAGCTGCTCAGCTGCCCTCACCTGTGCACACCTGAGATGCTCAGCTGCCCTCACCTGTGCACACCTGAGCTGCTCAGCCCCTCCTCACCTGTACACACCTGAGCTTCTCAGCCCCTCCTCACCTGTACACACCTGAACTGCTCTGCCCCAGCCATAACTGTGCACACCTGAGCTGCTCGGCCCCTCCTCACCTGTACACACCTGAACTTCTCAGCTCCTCCTCACCTTTACACTCCTGAGCTGCTCAGCCCCTCCTCACCTGTGCACACCTGAGCTTCTCAGCCCCTCCTCACCTGTACACAACTGAGCAGATCAGCCCCTCCTCACCTGTACACACCTGAGCTGCTCAGCCCCTCCTCACCTGTGCACACCTGAGCTGCTCAGCCCCTCCTCACCTGTGCACACGCGAGCTGCACAGCCCCTCCTCACCTGTACACACCTGAGCTGCTCAGCCCCAGCCATAACTGTCACACTTGAGCTGCTCAGCCCCTCCTCACCTGTGCACACCTGAGCTGCCCAGCCCCTCCTTACCTGTGCACACCTGAGCTGCTCATCCCCTCCTCACCTTGCACACCTGAGCTGCTCAGCCCCTCCTCACCTGTGCACACCTGAGCTGCTCAGCTCCTCCTCAACTGTACACACCTGAACTGCCCAGCCCCTCCTCACCTGTGTATACCTGAGCTACTCAGCCCCTCCTCACCTGTACACACCTGAGCCGCCCATCCCCTCCTCACCTGTGCACACCTGAGCTGCCCAGCCCCAGCCATAACTGTCACACTTGAGCTGCTCAGCCCCTCCTCACCTGTGCACACCTGAGCTGCCCAGCCCCTCCTTACCTGTGCACACCTGAGCTGCTCATCCCCTCCTCACCTTGCACACCTGAGCTGCTCAGCCCCTCCTCACCTGTGCACACCTGAGCTGCTCAGCTCCTCCTCAACTGTACACACCTGAACTGCCCAGCCCCTCCTCACCTGTGTATACCTGAGCTACTCAGCCCCTCCTCACCTGTACACACCTGAGCCGCCCATCCCCTCCTCACCTGTGCACACCTGAGCTGCCCAGCCCCTCCTCACCTGTGCACACCCAAGCTGCTCAGCCCCTCCTCACCTGTGCACACCTGAGCTGCCCAGCCCCTCCTCACCTGTGCACACCTGAGCTGCTCAGCCCCTCCTCACCTGTGCACACCTGAGCTGCTCAGCCCCAGCCATAACTGTCACACCTGAGCTGCTCAGCCCCTCCTCACCTGTGCACACCTGAGCTGCTCAGCTGCCCTCACCTGTGCTGCTCAGCCCCTCCTCATCTGTACACACCTGAGCTGCTCAGCCCCTCCTCACCTGTACACACCTGAGCTGCTCAGCCCCACCCATAACTGTCACACCTGAGCTGCTCAGCCCCTCCTCACCTGTGCACACCTGAGCTGCTCAGCCCCTCCTCACCTGTGCACACCTGAGCTGCTCAGCCCCTCCTCACCTGTGCACACCTGAGCTGCTCAGCCCCTCACCTGTGCACACCTGAGCTGCTCAGCCCCTCCTCACCTGTACACACCTGAGCTGCCAAGTCCCTCCTCACCTGTACACACCTGAGCTGCTCAGCCCCTCCTCACCTGAGCTGCTCAGCCCCTCATCACCTGTGCACACCTGAGCTGCTCAGCCCCTCCTCACCTGTACACACCTGAGCTGTTCAGCCCCTCCTCACCTGTACACACCTGAGATGCTCAGCCCCTCCTCACCTGTGCACACCTGAGCTGCCCAGGACCTCTTCACCTGTACACACCTGAGCTGCTCAGTCCCTCCTCACCTGTACACACCTAAGCTGTTCAGCCCCTCCTCACCTGTACACACCTGAGCTGCTCAGACCCTCCTCACCTGTACACACCTGAGCTGCCCAGCACCTCTTCACCTGTACACGCCTGAGCTGCTCAGCACCTCCTCACCTGTACACACCTGAGCTGCTCAGCCCCTCCTCACCTGTTCACACCTGAGCTGTTCAGCCCCTCCTCACCTGTGCACACCCGAGCTGCCCAGCCCCTCCTCACCTGTACACACCTGAGCTGCTCGGCCCATCCTCACCAGTACACACCTGAGCTGCCAAGCCCCTCCTCAACTGTGCACACGCGAGCTGCCGAGCCCCTCCTCACCTGTGCACACCTGAGCTGCTCAGCCCCTCCTCACCTGTGCACATCTGAGCTGCTCAGCCCCTCCTCACCTGTACACACCTGAGTTGCCCATTCACTCCTCACCTGTGCACAACTGAGCTGTTCAGCCCCAGCCATAACTGTGCACACCTGAGCTGCTCAGCCCCTCCTCACCTGTGCACACCTGAGCTGCTCAGCCCCTCCTCACCTGTGCACACGCGAGCTGCACAGCCCCTCCTCACCTGTACACACCTGAGCTGCTCAGCCCCAGCCATAACTGTCACACTTGAGCTGCTCAGCCCCTCCTCACCTGTGCACACCTGAGCTGCCCAGCCCCTCCTTACCTGTGCACACCTGAGCTGCTCATCCCCTCCTCACCTGTGCACACCTGAGCTGCTCAGCCCCTCTTCACCTGTACACACCTGAGCTGCCCAGCCCCTTCTCACCTGTGCACACCTGAACTGCTCATCCCCTCCTCACCTGTACACACCTGAGCTGCCCAGCCCCTCCTCACCTGTGCACACCTGAACTGCTCAGCCCCTCCTCACCTCTGCACACCTGAGCTTCTCAGCCCCTCCTCACCTGTACACACCTGAGCAGCCCAGCCCCTCCTCACTGTGCACACCTGAATTGCTCAGCCCCTCCTCACCTGTACACACCTGAGCTGCTCAGCCCCTCATCACCTGTACACACCTGAGCTGCTCAGTCCATCCTCACCTGTGCACACCTGAGCTGCTCAACTCCTCCTCACCTGTACACACCTGAGCTGCTCAGCCCCTCCTCACCTGTGCACACCTGAGCTGCTCAGCCCCTCCTCAACTGTACACACCTGAGCTGCTCAGCCCCTCCTCACCTGTGCACACCTGAGCTGCTCAGCTCCTCCTCAACTGTACACACCTGAACTGCCCAGCCCCTCCTCACCTGTGTATACCTGAGCTACTCAGCCCCTCCTCACCTGTACACACCTGAGTTGCCCATCCCCTCCTCACCTGTGCACACCTGAGCTGCCAGCCCCTCCTCACCTGTGCACACCCAAGCTGCTCAGCCCCTCCTCACCTGTGCACACCTGAGCTGCCCAGCCCCTCCTCACCTGTGCACACCTGAGCTGCTCAGCCCCTCGTCACCTGTGCACACCTGAGCTGCTCAGCCCCAGCCATAACTGTCACACCTGAGCTGCTCAGCCCCTCCTCACCTGTGCACACCTGAACTGCTCAGCTGCCCTCACCTGTGCACACCTGAGCTGCTCAGCTGCCCTCACCTGTGCACACCTGAGCTGCTCAGCCCCTCCTCACCTGTACACACCTGAGCTGCTCAGCCCCTCCTCACCTGTGCACATCTGAGCTGCTCAGCCCCTCCTCACCTGTACACACCTGAGTTGCCCATTCACTCCTCACCTGTGCACAACTGAGCTGTTCAGCCCCAGCCATAACTGTGCACACCTGAGCTGCTCAGCCCCTCCTCACCTGTGCACACCTGAGCTGCTCAGCCCCTCCTCACCTGTGCACACGCGAGCTGCACAGCCCCTCCTCACCTGTACACACCTGAGCTGCTCAGCCCCAGCCATAACTGTCACACTTGAGCTGCTCAGCCCCTCCTCACCTGTGCACACCTGAGCTGCCCAGCCCCTCCTTACCTGTGCACACCTGAGCTGCTCATCCCCTCCTCACCTGTGCACACCTGAGCTGCTCAGCCCCTCTTCACCTGTACACACCTGAGCTGCCCAGCCCCTTCTCACCTGTGCACACCTGAACTGCTCATCCCCTCCTCACCTGTACACACCTGAGCTGCCCAGCCCCTCCTCACCTGTGCACACCTGAACTGCTCAGCCCCTCCTCACCTCTGCACACCTGAGCTTCTCAGCCCCTCCTCACCTGTACACACCTGAGCAGCCCAGCCCCTCCTCACTGTGCACACCTGAATTGCTCAGCCCCTCCTCACCTGTACACACCTGAGCTGCTCAGCCCCTCATCACCTGTACACACCTGAGCTGCTCAGTCCATCCTCACCTGTGCACACCTGAGCTGCTCAACTCCTCCTCACCTGTACACACCTGAGCTGCTCAGCCCCTCCTCACCTGTGCACACCTGAGCTGCTCAGCCCCTCCTCAACTGTACACACCTGAGCTGCTCAGCCCCTCCTCACCTGTGCACACCTGAGCTGCTCAGCTCCTCCTCAACTGTACACACCTGAACTGCCCAGCCCCTCCTCACCTGTGTATACCTGAGCTACTCAGCCCCTCCTCACCTGTACACACCTGAGTTGCCCATCCCCTCCTCACCTGTGCACACCTGAGCTGCCAGCCCCTCCTCACCTGTGCACACCCAAGCTGCTCAGCCCCTCCTCACCTGTGCACACCTGAGCTGCCCAGCCCCTCCTCACCTGTGCACACCTGAGCTGCTCAGCCCCTCGTCACCTGTGCACACCTGAGCTGCTCAGCCCCAGCCATAACTGTCACACCTGAGCTGCTCAGCCCCTCCTCACCTGTGCACACCTGAACTGCTCAGCTGCCCTCACCTGTGCACACCTGAGCTGCTCAGCTGCCCTCACCTGTGCACACCTGAGCTGCTCAGCCCCTCCTCACCTGTACACACCTGAGCTGCTCAGCCCCTCCTCACCTGTGCTGCTCAGCCCCTCCTCACCTGTGCACACCTGAGCTGCTCAGCCCCTCCTCACCTGTGCACACCTGAGCTGCTCAGCCCCTCACCTGTGCACACCTGAGCTGCTCAGCCCCTCCTCACCTGTACACACCTGAGCTGCCAAGCCCCTCCTCACCTGTACACACCTGAGCTGCTCAGCCCCTCCTTATCTGAGCTGCTCAGCCCCTCCTCACCTGTGCACACCTGAGCTGCTCAGCCCATCCTCACCTGTACACACCTGAGCTGTTCAGCCCCTCCTCACCTGTACACACCTGAGATGCTCAGCCCCTCCTCACCTGTGCACACCTGAGCTGCCCAGGACCTCCTCACCTCTACACACCTGAGCTGCTCAGCCCCTCCTCACCTGTACACACCTAAGCTGTTCAGCCCCTCCTCACCTGTACACACCTGAGCTGCTCAGACCCTCCTCACCTGTACACACCTGAGCTGTCCAGCACCTCCTCAACTGTACACGCCTGAGCTGCTCAGCACCTCCTCACCTGTACACACCTGAGCTGCTCAGCCCCTCCTCACCTGTTCACACCTGAGCTGCTCAGCCCCTCCTCACCTGTGCACACCCGAGCTGCCCAGCCCCTCCTCACCTGTACACACCTGAGCTGCTCAGCCCATCCTCACCAGTACACACCTGAGCTGCCCAGCCCCTCCTCAACTGTACACACGCGAGCTGCCGAGCCCCTCCTCACCTGTGCACACCTCAGCTGCTCAGCCCCTCCTCACCTGTGCACATCTGAGCTGCTCAGCCCCCCCTCACCTGTACACACCTGAGCTGCCCATTCACTCCTCACCCGTGCACACCTGAGCTGTTCAGCCCCAGCCATAACTGTGCACACCTGAGCTGCTCAGCCCCTCCTCACCTGTGCACACCTGAGCTGCTCAGCCCCTCCTCACCTGTGCACACCCGAGCTGCTCAGCCCCTCCTCACCTGTGCAAACCCGAGCTGCTCAGCCCCTCCTCACCTGTACACACCTGAGCTGCTCAGCCCCAGCCATAACTGTCACACCTGAGCTGCTCAGCCCCTCCTCACCTGTGCACACCTGAGCTGCTCAGCCCCTCCTCAGCTGTGCACACTTGAGCTGCTCATCCCCTCCTCACCTCTGCACACCTGAGCTGCTCAGCCCCTCCTCACCTGTGCACACCTAAGCTGCTCAGCCCTTCCTCACCTGTGCACACCTGAGCTGCTCAGCCCCTCCTCAGCTGTGCACACCTGAGCTGCTCATCCCCTCCTCACCTGTGCACACCTGAGCTGCTCAACCCCTCCTCACCTGTGCACACCTGAGCTGCTTAGCCCCTCCTCACCTGTACACACGTGAGCTGCTCATCACCTCCTCACCTGTACACACCTGAGCTGCTCAGCCCCTCCTCACCTGTTCACACCTGAGCTGCTCAGCCCCTCACCTGTACAAACCTGAGCTGCTCAGACGCTTCTCACCTGTACACACCTGAGCTGCTCAGCCCCTCCTCACCTGTGCACACCTGAGATGCTCAGCCCCTCCTCACCTGTACACACCTGAGCTGCCCAGCCCCTCCTCACCTGTACACACTTGAGCTGCTCAGACCATCCTCACCTGTACACTACTGAGCTGCTCAGCCCCTCCTCACCTGTGCACACGTGAGCTGCTCAGCCCCTCCTCACCTGTACACACCTGAACTGCTCTGCCCCAGCCATAACTGTGCACACCTGAGCTGCTCGGCCCCTCCTCACCTGTACACACCTGAACTTCTCAGCTCCTCCTCACCTTTACACTCCTGAGCTGCTCAGCCCCTCCTCACCTGTGCACACCTGAGCTTCTCAGCCCCTCCTCACCTGTACACAACTGAGCAGCTCAGCCCCTCCTCACCTGTACACACCTGAACTGCTCAGCCCCTCCTCACCTGTACACACCTGAACTGCTCAGCCCCAGCCATAACTGTGCACACCTGAGCTGCTCAGCCCCTCCTCACCTGTACACACCTGAGCAGCCCAGCCCCTCCTCACCTGTGCACACTTGAGCTGCTCATCGCCTCCTCACCTGTGCACACCTGAGCTGCTCAGCCCCTCCTCACCTGTACACACCTGAGCTGCCCAGCCCCTTCTCACCTGTGCACACCTGAACTGCTCAGCCTGTCCTCACCTGTACACACCTGAGCTGCCCAGCCCCTCCTCACCTGTGCACACCTGAACTGCTCAGCCTCTCCTCACCTGTGCACACCTGAGCTTCTCAGCCCCTCCTCACCTGTACACACCTGAGCTGCCCAGCCCCTCCTCACTGTGCACACCTGAATTGCTCAGCCCCTCCTCACCTGTACACACATGAGCTGCTCAGCCCCTCATCACCTGTACACACCTGAGCTGCTCAGTCCATCCTCACCTGTGCACACCTGAGCTGCTCAACTCCTCCTCACCTGTACACACCTGAGCTGCTCAGCCCCTCCTCACCTGTGCACACCTGAGCTGCTCAGCCACTCCTCACCTGTGCACACCTGAGCTGCTCAGCCCCTCCTCACCTGTGCACACCTGAGCTGCTCAGCCCCTCCTCACCTGTACACACCTGAGCTGCTCATCCCCTCCTCACCTGTGCACACCTGAGCTACTCAGCCCCACCTCACTGTGCACACCTCAGCTGCTCAGCTCCTCCTCACCTGTACACACCTGAACTGTTCAGCCCCAGCCATAACTGTCACACGTGAGCTGCCAAGCCCCTCCTCACCTGTGCACACCTGAGCTGCTCAGCCCCTCCTCACCTGTACACACCTGAGCTGCTCAGCCCCTCCTCACCTGTGCAAACCTGAGCTGCTCAGCCCCTCCTCACCTGTGCACACCTGAGCTGCTCAGCCCCTCCTCACCTTTACACACCTGAGCTGCCCAGCCCCTCCTCCCCTGTGTACACCTGAGCTACTCAGCCCCTCCTCACTGTGCACACCTCAGCTGCTCAGCTCCTCCTCACCTGTACACACCTGAACTGCTCAGCCCCAGCCATAACTGTCAAACCTGAGCTACCCAGCCCCTCCTCACCTGTGCACACCTGAACTGCTCAGCCCCTCCTCACCTGTGCACACCTGATCTGCTCAGCCCCTCCTCACCTGTGCACACCTGAGCTGCTCAGCCCCTCCTCACCTGTACACACCTGAGCTGCTCAGCCCCTCCTCACCTGTGCAAACCTGAGCTGCTCAGCCACTCCTCACCTGTGCACACCTGAGCTGCTCAGCCCCTTCTCACCTGTACACACCTGAGCTGCCCAGCCCCTCCTCACCTGTGTACACCTGAGATACTCAGCCCCCCCTCACTGTGCACACCTGAGCTGCTCAGTTCCTCCTCTCCTGTGAACACCTGAGCTGTACAGCCCCTCCTCACTGTGCATACATGAGCTGCTCAGCCCCTCCTCACCTGTGCACACCTGAGCTGCTCTGCCCCACCTCACCTGTGCACACCTGAGCTGCTCAACCCCTCCTCACCTGTACACACCTGAGCTGCTCAGCCCCTCCTCACCTGTGCACACCTGAACTGTTCAGCCCATCCTCACCTTACACACCTGAGCTGCCCAGCCCATCCTCACCTCTAGACAACTGAGCTGCTCAACCCCACCTCACCTGTGCACACCTGAGCTGCTCATCCCCTCCTCACCTGTGCACACCTAAGCTGCTCAGCCCCTCCTCACCTGTGCACACCTAAGCTGCTCAGCCCTTCCTCACCTGTGCACACCTGAGCTGCTCAGCCCCTCCTCACCTGTACACACGTGAGCTGCTCAGCCCCTCCTCACCTGTTCACACCTGAGCTGCTCAGCCCCTCACCTGTACACACCTGAGCTGCTCAGACCCTTCTCACCTGTACACACCTGAGCTGCTCAGCCCCTCCTCACCTGTGCACACCTGAGATGCTCAGCCCCGCCTCACCTGTACACACCTGAGCTGCCCAGCCCCTCCTCACCTGTACACACTTGAGCTGCTCAGACCATCCTCACCTGTACACTCCTGAGCTGCTCAGCCCCTCCTCACTTGTACACTCCTGAGCTGCTCAGCCCCTCCTCACCTGTGCACACCTGAGCTTCTCAGCCCCTCCTCACCTGTACACACGTGAGCTTCTCAGCCCCTCCTCACCTGTACACACCTGAACTGCTCTGCCCCAGCCATAACTGTGCACACCTGAGCTGCTCGGCCCCTCCTCACCTGTACACACCTGAACTTCTCAGCTCCTCCTCACCTTTACACTCCTGAGCTGCTCAGCCCCTCCTCACCTGTGCACACCTGAGCTTCTCAGCCCCTCCTCACCTGTACACAACTGAGCAGATCAGCCCCTCCTCACCTGTACACACCTGAACTGCTCAGTCCCTCCTCACCTGTACACACCTGAACTGCTCAGCCCCAGCCATAACTGTGCACACCTAAGCTGCTCAGCCCCTCCTCACCTGTACACACCTGAACTGCTCAGCCCCTCCTCACCTGTACACACCTGAGCTGCTCAGCCCCTCCTCACCTGTACACTCCTGAGCTGCCCAGCCCCTCCTCACCTGTGCACACCTGAGCTGCTCAACCCCACCTCACCTGTGCACACCTGAGCTGCTTATCCCCTCCTCACCTGTGCACACCTGAGCTGCCCAGCCCCTCCTCACCTGTCACGCTGTCTCTGTATACTGGAGGTAGGGGGCCTAAGCTGACCCTAAGCTGGGGCCCTGACTAGTCCCTCAACCTGGAGGTACTGTTAAAGGTACAGAGGTCCAGGCCGCCAGCGTAACCCCTACCTCCTGAGGATCCCTGCACCTAAGTAATCTAGTCCTGAGAAGGACCCCGATCACAACAAAAGGGGACAAGTAATAATATGCCCACACACAGTACTTAGACGAACGAGACAGTACAAGGGAAAAACCAAAACCACCTTGCATACAACAACTACACAACTACAACAGAGAGAACACCAACGGGAAAGGAGATAAATGATAAAGTGAGGAAGGGAAAAAACACTCCAAATACACTTATCTCAGAAACTCCAAACACCACGATCCGCTCTGTTAGTCTGAATGAAATGCTTTCACCGACAGTTCCCAAACAGACCAGCAGGCATTTGAAGGAGTCTCACTACAGCAGTATTGATTGCAGCTGGGCGAGGCTGGACCTCGTCTAGCACAGAGAGAGAGAGAATTAACTCCCTCACTGCCGAAAAACACAAAGCACCAACAAGTCAGCTGCGAGAAGTCAGGCTGTGTACTCGTGACGATCTTCGTGGCGACACACCCGTGACAGTACCCCCCCCTTCTACGAGGGGCCTCCGGGCCCTCAGGGCCAGGTTTATCCGGGTGAGTCGTGTGGAAGGCCCGAACTAATCGGTCTGCGTTAATATCCGACGCAGGAACCCACATCCTCTCCTCAGGACCATACCCTTTCCAATGAACCAGGTACTGAAGGGACCGGCGATTAAAGCGTGAATCGATGACCCTCGATACCTGGAACTCCAAGTTACCATTGACCACCACTGGAGGGGGAGGTAAAGGTGACGGTACCACCGGCGCCACATACCTCTTAAGCAACGATCTGTGGAACACGTTGTGAATTTTAAACGTAGGGGGGAGGTCAAGACGGAATGCCACTGGATTAATAATAGAACTGATTCTGTACGGCCCGATGAACCTGGGACCCAGTTTCCAGGAGGGAACCTTAAGTTTAATATTCCTGGTAGACAACCATACCCGATCGTTCACACTTAGGTCCGGACCAGACACTCTCCTCCTATCAGCCATACGTTTGTATCGGTTCCCCATAGTATTCAGATTCTTCAGCACCCCTCTCCATACTGAAGCGAGTGATGAGGAAAATCGTTCCTCCTCAGGAACCCCCGAAGAGCCCCCCCTACTGAAAGTACAAAACTGGGGGTGAAAACCATATGCCCCAAAAAACGGGGACTTACCAGTGGACTCGCTCCGCCTATTATTAAGAGCAAACTCTGCCAGAGGTAAGAAAGAAGCCCAGTCCTCCTGGTTCTCTGACACAAAACACCGGAGATATGTCTCCAAGCTCTGGTTCATACGTTCCGTCTGACCATTGGTCTGAGGATGAAAAGCCGATGAGAATGACAAATGCATCCCCCGCCGTGCACAAAACGCCTTCCAGAACTTGGACACAAACTGAGACCCCCGATCAGACACCACCTCGGAGGGTACCCCGTGAAGCCTCACAATCTCCCCAATGAACACCTGCGCAAGAGTTTTAGCATTAGGGAGAGCCGGAAGAGCGATAAAATGTGCCATCTTGCTGAACCTGTCCACTACAACGAGTATGACCATTTTACCCGAAGACGGAGGGAGGTCCGTAATAAAGTCCATAGACAGATGAGTCCAAGGACGCTCCGGGATCTTCAAAGGTATGAGGGCCCCAGACGGACGGGTATGTGAGGTCTTAGAGCGCGCACAAACCCCACAGGACGCGACAAAAGTTACCACCTCCTTATGTAAGTTAGGCCACCAAAACCGACGCGAGAGGAGATCCACAGTTGCTTTACTCCCCGGGTGTCCTGCAAAAACTGAGTTATGGTGTGCCTCGATCACCTTTTGTCGCAACTGATCTGGAACAAACAGTCTCCCCGCAGGTCCAACAGGGGCGTCCCCCTGAGCCTCCAATACCTCCTCCTCCAGCTCAGAGCATACTGCCGAAACCACCACCCCCTCCTGAAGGATAGGAATCGGGTCGTCCGTATTCCCGGCCTCAGGGAAACTACGAGATAAGGCATCCGCCTTTACATTTTTTGACCCAGGACTATATGTAACGACAAAATTAAACCTGGTAAAAAACAATGACCACCTAGCTTGTCTGGGATTCAGACGTTTCGCGGACTCCAGATATAGCAGGTTCTTGTGATCGGTGATGACGGTGACCGGATGGACTGCCCCCTCCAAAAAATGGCGCCACTCCTCAAAAGCTAACTTAATGGCCAAGAGTTCCCTATTGCCGACATCGTAATTCCTCTCAGCGGACGACAATTTTTTAGAGAAAAAGGCGCACGGATGCCACTTACCAGGGGACGAACCCTGTGACAATACTGCTCCCACCCCTACCTCGGAAGCGTCTACCTCTACAATGAATGGCTGTGACGCATCAGGTTGAATGAGTATGGGTGCCGAGGCAAAACATTTTTTCAAGGAGGAGAATGCTTGACAAGCCTTGTCAGACCACCTAGAAAAATCCGTCCCCTTTTTAGTCATGTCTGTGAGAGGCTTAACCATGGACGAGAAATTACGAATGAACTTCCGGTAATAATTAGCAAACCCCAGGAAACGTTGTAGTGCCTTAAGATTCTCTGGCCGATCCCACTCAAGAACTGCCCGCACTTTCCCAGGGTCCATACGAAAACTGGACGCTGAAACCAGGAAGCCTAAAAACTGGAGTTCCTGTACGGCGAACACACACTTTTCCCATTTGGCATACAGTTTATTATCCCGCAAGATCTGTAACACCTGCCTAACGTGCTCCTGATGAGACACCAGATCCGGCGAGTAAATTAAGATATCATCCAGATATATGACAACAAACTGTCCCACCAGGCGGCGAAAAATGTCATTAACAAAGTGTTGGAACACCGCCGGGGCATTAGTCAGACCGAATGGCATGACAAGGTTCTCATAATGCCCCTCCGGAGTGTTAAACGCCGTCTTCCACTCATCCCCCTCCTTCATCCTAATCAGATTGTACGCCCCCCTGAGATCCAACTTAGAGAACCATTTGGCGCCCACGATCTGATTAAAGAGATCGGGAATAAGTGGGAGCGGATACGGATCTCGGACCGTAATCCGATTAAGTTCACGGAAATCCAGGCAAGGGCGTAGGCCTCCATCTTTCTTCTTAACAAAGAAGAACCCCGCAGCCACCGGTGAAGATGAAGGTCTAATATGCCCCTTAGCCAGACTTTCTGAAATATAATCCTTCATGGCCTGCCTCTCAGGACCAGAAAGGTTATACAACCTAGCTTTAGGTAACTTGGCCTCAGGGAGCAGTTTTACAGAACAGTCATACTCGCGATGAGGAGGTAGTTCCTGACACCCTTTCTCTGAGAATACATCCTCAAAGTCCGCCAGAAATGGAGGTATGACCCAAGGAGTAACCGCACCGATGACCGTGTTCATGCAGTTTTTATTACAGAATTTACTCCATTGGCTTATCTCTCTGGTTTGCCAATTAATAACCGGGTTATGCTTAGCTAACCAAGGAAGGCCCAACACTATAGGAGTGGGAAGACCCTCCAACACGTAGCAAGACAACAGTTCTTTATGTATCGCCCCCACTTGAAGTTTTAAGTCATGCACAGCTTGCAAAAAACTTCCCTGACCGAGAGGCCTGACATCGATCGAGAATATGGGGATGGGTTTAGCCAACTCACTCAATCGCATACCTTGAACCCGGGCAAACCGAGCATCAACCAGATTAGCCCCGGCCCCACTATCCAGAAGAACAGATATCCTCTCAGTTCTCGTACCCACCACCACCTCCGCCGGTACGAGAAACTGAGACGAACCCAGGGACGAAATACCTACTCCCAGATTGCCGTCCACCACACAACCTGGGATCAACAGTTTTCCGACGACTCTTCACTCTGCAAGGGACGGGATGGACACCCCCCAATAAAATGTCCCTTTCTCCCGCAGAAGAAACACCTTCCTGTCTTATGGCGCACCACCGGTCCCCTCCCCCGAAATGATGTCCCTCCTAATTGCATAGGCTCCTCTGGACTGACCAGGGGAACCACCATATGAGGGGACCTTGTAGGAGGTGGAGTCATCACAGGGGGTAGAGTTATCCCGCACCTCTCCCGAAGCCGTCTGTCAACGCGAATAGCAAGGGCCATAGCGGCTTCCAGTGACGCGGGAGAGTCATACTGTGCCAACACATCCTGTAATTTGTCGGATAAACCATGACAAAACTGGCTCCTAAGAGCCGGGTCATTCCACTGGGTGTCCGTGGCCCACCTACGGAACTCCGAACAGAATTCCTCCGCCGGACGATCTCCCTGCTGGATCCTACGTAACTTAGACTCAGCAAGGGAGATCCGATCTGGGTCATCATATACGAGTCCCAGAGCAGCGAAAAACCTATCCACTGACTGGAGAGCCGGGGAGCCCGGGGGAAGAGAGAACGCCCAAGATTGTGGGTCCCCTTGTAGGAGCGAGATGACAATTCCCACCCTTTGTTCTTCACTCCCCGATGACCGAGGCCGCAGCCGAAAGTACAACTTGCATGCCTCCCGGAAAACAAAAAACTTGTCCCGCCCCCCAGTGAACCTGTCAGGGAGAGCTACTTTAGGTTCTGGTCCGGCTTGCTCCTGAGGATGCAAAACCTTGGACCTAACGTCCGCCAGCTCCATGGACAAACTCTGCAACTGCCGAGCTAGACCGGCTACTGGATCCATGGTAGCTGGAGAAAAACTAAGTGGGTCGGTGAAAATGTCACGCTGTCTCTGTATACTGGAGGTAGGGGGCCTAAGCTGACCCTAAGCTGGGACCCTGACTAGTCCCTCAACCTGGAGGTACTGTTAAAGGTACAGAGGTCCAGGCCGCCAGCGTAACCCCTACCTCCTGAGGATCCCTGCACCTAAGTAATCTAGTCCTGAGAAGGACCCCGATCACAACAAAAGGGGACAAGTAATAATATGCCCACACACAGTACTTAGACGAACGAGACAGTACAAGGGAAAAACCAAAACCACCTTGCATACAACAACTACACAACTACAACAGAGGGAACACCAACGGGAAAGGAGATAAATTATAAAGCGAGGAAGGGAAAAAACACTCCAAATACACTTATCTCAGAAACTCCAAACACCACGATCCGCTCTGTTAGTCTGAATGAAATGCTTTCACCGACACTTCCCAAACAGACCAGCAGGCATTTGAAGGAGTCTCACTACAGCAGTATTGATTGCAGCTGGGCGAGGCTGGACCTCGTCTAGCACAGAGAGAGAGAGAATTAACTCCCTCACTGCCGAAAAACACAAAGCACCAACAAGTCAGCTGCGAGAAGTCAGGCTGTGTACTCGTGACGATCTTCGTGGCGACACACCCGTGACATCACCTGTGCACACCTTAGCTGCTCATCCCCTCCTCGCCTGTGCACACCTGAGCTGCTCATCCCCTCCTCACCTGTACACACCTGAGCTGCTCAGCCCTTCCTCACCTGTGCACACCTGAGCTGCTCAGCCCCTCCTCACCTGTACACATGTGAGCTGCCCAGCACCTCCTCACCTGTACACACCTGAACTGCTCAGCCCCAGCCATAACTGTGCACACCTGAGCTGCTCATCCCCTCCTCACCTGTGCACACCTGAGATGCTCAGCCCCTCCTCACCTGTACACACCTGAGCTGCCCAGCCCCTCCTCACCTGTGCACACCTGAACTGCTCAGCCCCTCCTCACCTGTGCAGACCGGAGCTTCTCAGCCCCTCCTCACCTGTACACACCTGAGCTGCCCAGCCCCCCCTCACTGTGCGCACCTGAATTGCTTAGCCCCTCCTCACCTATACACACCTGAGCTGCTCAGCCCCTCATCACCTGTACACACCTGAGCTGCTCAGTCCATCCTCACCTGTACACACCTGAGCTGCTCAGCCCCTCCTCACCTGTGCACACCTGAGCTGCTCAGCCACTCCTCACCTGTGCACACCTGAGCTGCTCAGCCCCTCCTCACCTGTGCAGACCTGAGCTGCTCAGCCCCTCCTCAACTGTACACACCTGAGCTGCTCAGCCCCTCCTCACCTGTGCACACCTGAGCTGCTCAGCTCCTCCTCACCTGTACACACCTGAGCTGTCCATCCCCTCCTCACCTGTACACACCTGAGCTGCCCATCCCATCCTCACCTGTACACACCTGAGCTGCCCATCCCCTCCTCAACTGTGCACACCTGAGCTGCCCAGACCCTCCTCACCTGTGCACACCTGAGCTGCCAAGCCACTCCTCACCTGTGCACACCCAAGCTGCTCAGCCCCTCCTCACCTGTGCACACCTGAGCTGCTCAGCCCCTCCTCACCTGAGCTGCTCAGCCCCTCCTCACCTGTGCACACCTGAGCTGCTCAGCCCCTCCTCACCTGTACACACCTGAGCTGTTCAGCCCCTCCTCACCTGTACACACCTGAGATACTCAGCCCCTCCTCACCTGTGCACACCTGAGCTGCCCAGCACCTCCTCACCTGTACACACCTGAGCTGCTCAGCCCCTCCTCACCTGTACACACCTGAGCAGTTCAGCCCCTCCTCTTCTGTACACACCTGAGCTGCTCAGAACCTCCTCACCTGTACACACCTGAGCTGCCCAGCACCTCCTCACCTGTACACGCCTGAGCTTCTCAGCACCTCCTCACCTGTACACACCTGAGCTGCTCAGCCCCTCCTCACCTGTTCACACCTGAGCTGCTCATCCCCTCCTCACCTGTGCACACCCGAGCTGCCCAGCCCCTCCTCACATGTACACACCTGAGCTGCTCAGCCCCTCCTCAACTGTACACACGCGAGCTGCCGAGCCCCTCCTCACCTGTGCACACCTGAGCTGCTCAGCCCCTCCTCACCTGTGCACATCTGAGCTGCTCAGCCCCTCCTCACCTGTACACACCTGAGCTGCCCAGCCCCTTCTCACCTGTGCACACCTGAACTGCTCAGCCCCTCCTCACCTGTACACACCTGAGCTGCCCAGCCCCTCCTCACCTGTGCACACCTGAACTGCTCAGCCCCTCCTCACCTGTGCAGACCTGAGCTTCTCAGCCCCTCCTCACCTGTACACACCTGAGCTGCCCAGCCCCTCCTTACTGTGCACACCTGAGTTGCTTATCCCCTCCTCACCTATACACACCTGAGCTGCTCAGCCCCTCATCACCTGTACACACCTGAGCTGCTCAGTCCATCCTCACCTGTGCACACCTGAGCTGCTCAACTCCTCCTCACCTGTACACACCTGAGCTGCTCAGCCCCTCCTCACCTGTGCACACCTGAGCTGCTCAGCCACTCCTCACCTGTGCACACCTGAGCTGCTCAGCCCCTCCTCACCTGTGCAGACCTGAGCTGCTCAGCCCCTCCTCAACTGTACACACCTGAGCTGCTCAGCCCCTCCTCACCTGTGCACACCTGAGCTGCTCAGCTCCTCCTCAACTGTACACACCTGAACTGCCCAGCCCCTCCACACCTGTGTATACCTGAGCTACTCAGCCCCTCCTCACCTGTACACACCTGAGCTGCCCATCCCCTCCTCACCTGTGCACACCTGAGCTGCCCAGTCCCTCCTCACCTGTACACACCTGAGCTGCTCAGCCCCTCCTCACCTGTGCACACCTGAGCTGCTCAGCTCCTCCTCACCTGTACACACCTGAGCTGTCCATCCCCTCCTCACCTGTACCCACCTGAGCTGCCCATCCCATCCTCACCTGTACACACCTGAGCTGCCCATCCCCTCCTCACCTGTGCACACCTGAGCTGCCCAGACCCTCCTCACCTGTGCACACCTGAGCTACCAAGCCACTCCTCACCTGTGCACACCCAAGCTGCTCAGCCCCTCCTCACCTGTGCACACCTGAGCTGCTCAGCCCCTCCTCACCTGAGCTGCTCAGCCCCTCCTCACCTGTGCACACCTGAGCTGCTCAGCCCCTCCTCACCTGTACACACCTGAGCTGTTCAGCCCCTCCTCACCTGTACACACCTGAGATGCTCAGCCCCTCCTCACCTGTGCACACCTGAGCTGCCCAGCACCTCCTCACCTGTACACACCTGAGCTGCTCAGCCCCTCCTCACCTGTACACACCTGAGCAGTTCAGCCCCTCCTCTTCTGTACACACCTGAGCTGCTCAGAACCTCCTCACCTGTACACACCTGAGCTGCCCAGCACCTCCTCACCTGTACACGCCTGAGCTTCTCAGCACCTCCTCACCTGTACACACCTGAGCTGCTCAGCCCCTCCTCACCTGTTCACACCTGAGCTGCTCTGCCCCTCCTCACCTGTGCACACCCGAGCTGCCCAGCCCCTCCTCACATGTACACACCTGAGCTGCTCAGCCCATCCTCACCAGTACACACCTGAGCTGCCCAGCCCCTCCTCAACTGTACACACGCGAGGTGCCGAGCCCCTCCTCAGCTGTGCACACCTGAGCTGCTCAGCCCCTCCTCACCTGTGCACATCTGAGCTGCTCAGCCCCTCCTCACCTGTACACACCTGAGCTGCCCATTCCCTCCTCACCTGTGCACACCTGAGCTGTTCAGCCCCAGCCATAACGGTGCACACCTGAGCTGCTCAGCCCCTCCTCACCTGTGCACACCTGAGCTGCTCAGCCCCTCCTCACCTGTGCACACGCGAGCTGCTCAGCCCCTCCTCACCTGTGCACACCTGAGCTGCTCAGCCCCAGCCATAACTGTCACACTTGAGCTGCTCAGCCCCTCCTTACCTGTGCACACCTGAGCTGCTCAGCCCCTCCTCACCTGTACACACCTGAGCTGCTCAGCCCCTCCTCACCTGTGCACACCTGAGCTGCTCAGCCCCTCCTCACCTGTGCACACCCGAGCTGCTAAGCCCCTCCTCACCTGTGCACACCCGAGCTGCTCAGCCCCTCCTCACCTGTACACACCTGAGCTGCTCAGACCCAGCCATAACTGTCACACCTGAGCTGCTCAGCCCCTCCTCACCTGTGCACACCTGAGCTGCTCAGCCCCTCCTCACCTGTGCACACCTGAGCTGCTCATCCCCTCCTCACCTGTGCACACCTGAGCTGCTCAGCCCATCCTCACCTGTGCATACCTAAGCTGCTCAGCCCTTCCTCATCTGTGCACACCTGAGCTGCTCAGCCCCTCCTCACCTGTACACACGTGAGCTGCTCAGCACCTCCTCACCTGTACACACCTGAGCTGCTCACCCCCTCCTCACCTGTTCACACCTGAGCTGCTCAGCCCCTCCTCACCTGTGCACACCTGAGCTGCTCATCCCCTCCTCACCTGTGCACACCTGAGCTGCTCAGCCCCTCCTCACCTGTGCACACCTAAGCTGCTCAGCCCTTCCTCACCTGTGCACACCTGAGCTGCCCAGCCCCTCCTCACCTGTACACACTTGAGCTGCTCAGACCATCCTCACCTGTACACTCCTGAGCTGCTCAGCCCCTCCTCACTTGTACACTCCTGAGCTGCTCAGCCCCTTCTCACCTGTGCACACCTGAGCTTCTCAGCCCCTCCTCACCTGTACACACGTGAGCTGCTCAGCCCCTCCTCACCTGTACACAACTGAACTGCTCTGCCCCAGCCATAACTGTGCACACCTGAGCTGCTCGGCCCCTCCTCACCTGTAAACACCTGAACGTCTCAGCTTCTCCTCACCTTTACACTCCTGAGCTGCTCAGCACCTCCTCACCTGTGCACACCTGAGCTTCTCAGCCCCTCCTCACCTGTACACAACTGAGCAGCTCAGCCCCTCCTCACCTGTACAAACCTGAACTGCTCAGCCCCAGCCATAACTGTACACACCTGAGCTGCTCAGCCCCTCCTCACCTGTACACACCTGAGCTGCTCAGCCCCTCCTCACCTGTACACATCTGAGCTGCCCAGCCCCTCCTCACCAGTGCACACCTGAGCTGCTCATCCCCTCCTCACCTGTGCACACCTGAGCTGCTCAGCCCCTCCTCACCTGTACACACCTGAGCTGCCCAGCCCCTTCTCACCTGTTCACACCTGAACTGCTCAGCCCGTCCTCACCTGTACACACCTGAGCTGCCCAGCCCCTCCTCACCTGAACTGCTCAGCCTTTCCTCACCTGTGCACACCTGAGCTTCTCAGCCCCTCCTCACCTGTACACAACTGAGCAGCTCAGCCCCTCCTCACCTGTACAAACCTGAACTGCTCAGCCCCTCCTCTCCTGTGCACACCTGAGCTGCTCAGCCCCTCCTCACCTGTACACTCCTTAGCTGCTCAGCCCCTCCTCACCTGTGCACACCTGAGCTGCTCAGCCCCTCCTCACCTGTACACACCTGAGCTGCTCATCCCCTCCTCACCTGTGCACACCTGAACTGCTCAGCCCGTCCTCACCTGTACACACCTGAGCTGCCCAGCCCCTCCTCACCTGTGCACATCTGAACTGCTCAGCCCCGCCTCACCTGTGCACACCTGAGCTGCTCATCCCCTCCTCACCTGTACACACCTGAGCTGCCCAGCCCTTCCTCACTGTGCACACCTGAATTGCTCAGCCCCTCTGCACCTGTACACACCTGAGCTGCCCAGCCCCTCCTCACCTGTGCACACCTGAGCTGCCCAGCCCCTCCTCACCTGTGTACACCTGAGCTACTCAGTCCCTCCTCACTGTGCACACATGAGCTGCTCAGCTCCTCCTGTTCTGTGAACACCTGAGCTGTATAGCCCCTCCTCACTGTGCACACATGAGTTGCTCAGCCCCTCCTCACTGTGCACACATGAGCTGCTCTGCCCCTCCTCACCTGTGCACACCTGAGCTGCTCAACCCCTCCTCACCTGTACACACCTGAGCTACTCAGCCCCTCCTCACCTGTGCACACCTGAACTGCTCAGCCCGTCCTCACCTGTGCACACCTGAACTGCTCAGCCCGTCCTCACCTGTACACACCTGAGCTGCCCAGCCCCTCCTCACCTGTGCACATCTGAACTGCTCAGCCCCTCCTCACCTGTGCACACTTGAGCTGCTCAGCCCCTCCTCACCTGTACACACCTGAGCTGCCCAGCCCTCCCTCACCTGTGTAGACCTGAGCTACTCAGCCCCTCCTCACTGTGCACACCTGAGCTGCTCAGCTCCTCCTCTCCTGTGAACACATGAGCTGCTCAGCCCCTCCTCACTGTGCACACATGAGCTGCTCTACCCCTCCTCACCTTTGCACACCTGAGCTGCTCAGCCCCTCCTCACCTGTACACACCTGAGCTGCCCAGCCCCTCTTCACCTGTGCACACCTGATCTGCTCAGCCCTTCCTCACCTGTACATACCTGAGCTCCCTCCTCACATGTGCACACCTGAACTGCTCAGCCCCTCCTCACCTGTGCACACCTTAGCTGCTCAGCCCCTCCTCACCTGTACACACCTGAGCTGCCCAGCCCTTCCTCACTGTGCACACCTGAATTGCTCAGCCCCTCCTCACCTGTACACACCTGAGCTGCTCAGCCCATCCTCACCTGTACACACCTGAGCTTCTCAGCCCCTCCTCACCTGTACACACCTGAGCTGCTCAGCCCCTCCTCACCTGTACACGCCTGAGCTGCTCAGCCTCTCCTCACCTGTACACACCTGAGCTGCTCAGCCCTTCCTCACCTGTGCACACCTGAGCTGCTCAGCCCCTCTTCACTTGTACACACCTGAGCTGCTCAGCCCCTCCTCACCTGTACACACCTGAGCTTCTCAGCCCCTCCTCACCTGTGCACACCTGAGCTGCTCAGCCCCTCCTCACCTGTGCACACCTGAGCTACTCAGCCCATCCTCACCTGTACACACCTGAGCTTCCCAACACCTCCTCACCTGTACACAACTGAACTGTTCAGCCCCAGCCATAACTGTGCACATCTGAGCTGCTCAGCCCCTCCTCACCTGTACACACCTGCGCTGCTCAGCCCCTCCTCACATGTACACAACTGAACTGCTCAGCCCCAGCCATAACTGTGCACACCTGAGCTGCTCAGCCCCTCCTCCCCTGTACACACTTGAACTGCTCAGCCCCTCCTCACCTGTACACCTGATCTGCTCAGCCCCAGCTATCACTGTGCACGCATGATCTACTCAGCCCCATCTCACCTGTACACAATTGAGCTGCTCAGCCCCTCCTTACCTGTACACACCTGAGCTTCCCAGTCCCTCCTCACCTGTACACTCCTGTGCTGCTCAGCCCCTCCTCACCTGTGCACACCTGAGCTTCTCAGCCCCTCCTCACCTGTACACAACTGAGCAGCTCAGCCCCTCCTCACCTGTACACACCTGAGCTGCCCAGCCCCTCCTCACCTGTACACACCTGAACTTCTCAGCCCCTCCTCACCTAAGCTTCCCAGCCCCTCCTCACCTGTACACACCTGAACTGCTCAGCCCCTCCTCACCTGTACACACCTTAGCTGCCCAGCACCTCCTCACCTGTGCACATCTGAGCTGCTCAGCCCCTCCTCACCTGTATACACCTGAACTGCTCAGCCCCTCCTCACCTGTACACCCCTGAGCTTCTCAGCTCCTCCTCACCTGTACACACCTGAGCTGCCCAGCCCCCCTCACCTGTACACACCTGAGCTGGCCAGACCCTCCTCACCTGTGCACAACTGAACTGCTCAGCCCCAGCCATAACTGTCACATGTGAGCTGCTCAGCCCCTCCTCAACTGTACACACCTGAACTGTTCAGCCCCTCCTCACCTGTACACACCTGAACTGCTCAGCCCCTCCTCACCTGTACACACCTGAGCTGCCCAGCCCCTCCTTACCTGTACACACCTGACCTGCTCAGCCCCTCCTCACCTGTACACAACTGAATTGCCCAGCCCCTCCTCACCTGTACACACCTGAGCTGCTCAGCCCCTCCTCACCTGTACTCACCTGAGGTGCTCAGCTCCTCCTCACCTGTACACACCTGAACTGCTCAGCCCCTCCTCACCTGTGCACACCTGAGCTGCTCAGCCACTCCTCACCTGTACACACCTGAGCTGCCCATCCCCTCCTCAACTGAGCACACCTGAACTTCTAAGCCCCTCTTCACCTGTACACACCTGAGCTGCCCAGCCCCTCCTCACCTGTGCACACCTGAACTGCTCAGCCCCTCCTCACCTGTGCACACCTGAGCTGCTCAGCCCCTCCTCACCTGTACACAGCTGAGCTGCCCAGCCCCTCCTCACTGTGCACACCTGAATTGCTCAGCCCCTCCTCACCTGTACACACCTGAGCTGCTCAGCCCCTCCTCACCTGTACACACCTGAGCTGCTCAGCCCTTCCTCACCTGTACACACCTGAGCTGCTCAGCCCCTCCTCACCTGTACACACCTGAGCTTCTCAGCCCCTCCTCACCTGTGCACACCTGAGCTGCTCAGCCCCTCCTCACCTGTACACACCTGAGCTGCTCAGCCCCTCCTCACCTGTGCACACCTGAGCTGCTCAGCCCCTCCTCACCTGTACACACCTGAGCTGCTTATCCCCTCCTCACTTGTGCACACCTGAGCTTCTAAGCCCCTCCTCACCTGTACACACCTGAGCTGCATAGCCCCTCCTCACCTGTGTACACCTGAGCTACATAGCCCCTCCTCACCTGTGCACACCTGAGCTGCTCAGCTCCTCCTCTCCTGTGAACACCTGACCTGTACAGCCCCTCCTCACTGTGCACACATGAGCTGCTCAGCCCCTCCTCACTGTGCACACATGAGCTGCTCTGCCCCTCCTCACCTGTGCACACCTGAGCTACCCAGCCCCTCCTCACCTGTGCACAGCTGAACTGCTCAGCCCCTCCTCACCTGTACACACCTGAGCTGCCCAGCCCCTCCTCACCGGACACACCTGAGCTGCCCAGCCCATCCTCACCTGTACACACCTGAGCTGCCCAGCCCCTCCTCATTGTGCACACCTGAATTGCTCAGCCCCTCCTCACCTGTACAAACCTGAGCTGCTCAGCCCCTCATCACCTGTACACATGTGAGCTACTCAGCCCCTCCTCAACTGTGCACACCTGAGCTGCTCAGCCACTCCTTACCTCTGCACACCTGAGCTGCCCAGCCCCTACTCACCTGTGCACACTTGAGCTGCTCAGCCCCTCCTCACCTGTACACACCTGAGCTGCTCAGCCCCTCCTCACTGTGCACACCTCAGCTGCTCAGCTCCTCCTCACCTGTACACACCTGAAATGCTCAGCCCCAACCATAACTGTCACACCTGAGCTGCCCAGCCCCTCCTCACCTGTGCACACCTGAACTGCTCAGCCCCTCCTCACCTTTGCACACCTGAGCTGCTCAGCCCCTCCTCACCTGTGCACACCTGAGCTGCTCAGCCCCTCCTCCCCTGTACACACTTGAGCTGCTCAGCCCCTCCTCACCTGTGCACACCTGAGCTGTTCAGCCCCTCCTCACCTGTGCACACCTGAGCTGCTCAGCCCCTCCTCACCTGTACACACCTGAGCTTTCCAGCCCCTCCTCACCTGTGTACACCTGATCTACTCAGCCCCTCCTCACTGTGCACACCTGAGCTGCTCAGCTCCTCCTCTCCTGTGAACACCTGAGCTGTACAGCCCCTCCTCACTGTGCACACATGAGCTGCTCAGCCCCTCTTCACTGTGCACACATGAGCTGCTCTGCCCCTCCTCACCTGTGCACACCTGAGCTGCTCAGCCCCTTCTCACCTGTACACACCTGAGCTGACCAGCCCCTACTCACCTGTGCACACCTGAACTGCTCAGCCCTTCCTCACCTGTACATACCTGAGCTTCCCAGCCCCTCCTCACCTGTGCACACCTGAGCTGCTCAGCCTCTCCTCACCTGTACACCTGAGCTGCTCAGCCCCTCCTCACCTGTGCAAACCTGAGCTGCTCAGCCCCTCCTCACCTGTGCACACCTGAGCTGCTCAGCCCCTCCTCACCTGTGCACACCTGAGCTGCTCATCCCCTCCTCACCTGTGCACAGCTGAGCTGCTCAGCCCCTCCTCACCTGTACACACCTGAACTGCTCAGCTACAACCATAACTGTCACACCTGAGCTGCCCATCCCCTCCTCACCTGTGCACACCTGAACTGCTCAGCCCCTCCTCACCTTTGCACACCTGAGCTGCTCAGCCCTTCCTCACCTGTGCACACCTGAGCTGCTCAGACCCTCCTCACCTGTACACACTTGAGCTGCTCAGCCCCTCCTCACCTGTGCACACCTGAGCTGTTCAGCCAGTCCTCACCTGTGCACACCTGAGCTGCTCAGCCCCTCCTCACCTGTACACACCTGAGCTTTCCAGCCCCTCCTCACCTGTGTACACCTGATCTACTCAGCCCCTCCTCACTGTGCACACCTGAGCTGCTCAGCTCCTCCTCTCCTGTGAACACCTGAGCTGTACAGCCCCTCCTCACTGTGCACACATGAGCTGCTCAGCCCCTCTTCACGGTGCACACATGAGCTGCTCTGCCCCTCCTCACCTGTGCACACCTGAGCTGCTCAGCCCCTTCTCACCTGTACACACCTGAGCTGACCAGCCCCTCCTCACCTGTGCACACCTGAATTGCTCAGCCCTTCCTCACCTGTACATACCTGAGCTGCCCAGCCCCTCCTCACCTGTGCACACCTGAGCTGCTCAGCCCCTCCTCACCTGTACACCTGAGCTTCTCAGCCCCTCCTCACCTGTACACAACTGAGCAGCTCAGCCCCTCCTCACCTGTACACACCTGAGCTGCCCAGCCCCTCCTCACCTGTACACACCTGAACTTCTCAGCCCCTCCTCACCTAAGCTTCCCAGCCCCTCCTCACCTGTACACACCTGAACTGCTCAGCCCCTCCTCACCTGTACACACCTGAGCTGCCCAGCACCTCCTCACCTGTGCACATCTGAGCTGCTCAGCCCCTCCTCACCTGTATACACCTGAACTGCTGAGCCCCTCCTCACCTGTACACCCCTGAGCTTCTCAGCTCCTCCTCACCTGTACACACCTGAGCTGCCCAGCCCCCCTCACCTGTACACACCTGAGCTGGCCAGGCCCTCCTCACCTGTGCACAACTGAACTGCTCAGCCCCAGCCATAACTGTCACACGTGAGCTGCTCAGCCCCTCCTCAACTGTACACACCTGAACTGTTCAGCCCCTCCTCACCTGTACACACCTGAACTGCTCAGCCCCTCCTCACCTGTACACACCTGAGCTGCCCAGCCCCTCCTTACCTGTACACACCTGACCTGCTCAGCCCCTCCTCACCTGTACACAACTGAACTGCCCAGCCCCTCCTCACCTGTACTCACCTGAGCTGCTCAGCTCCTCCTCACCTGTACACACCTGAACTGCTCAGCCCCTCCTCACCTGTGCACACCTGAGCTGCTCAGCCCCTCCTCACCTGTACACACCTGAGCTGCCCATCCCCTCCTCAACTGAGCACACCTGAACTTCTAAGCCCCTCTTCACCTGTACACACCTGAGCTGCCTAGCCCCTCCTCACCTGTGCAAACCTGAACTGCTCAGCCCCTCCTCACCTGTGCACACCTGAGCTGCTCAGCCCCTCCTCACCTGTACACAGCTGAGCTGCCCAGCCCCTCCTCACTGTGCACACCTGAATTGTTCAGCCCCTCCTCACCTGTACACACCTGAGCTGCTCAGCCCCTCCTCACCTGTACACACCTGAGCTGCTCAGCCCTTCCTCACCTGTACACACCTGAGCTGCTCAGCCCCTCCTCACCGGTACACACCTGAGCTTCTCAGCCCCTCCTCACCTGTGCACACCTGAGCTGCTCAGCCCCTCCTCACCTGTACACACCTGAGCTGCTCAGCCCCTCCTCACCTGTGCACACCTGAGCTGCTCAGCCCCTCCTCACCTGTACACACCTGAGCTGCTTATCCCCTCCTCACTTGTGCACACCTGAGCTTCTAAGCCCCTCCTCACCTGTACACACCTGAGCTGCATAGCCCCTCCTCACCTGTGTACACCTGAGCTACATAGCCCCTCCTCACCTGTGCACACCTGAGCTGCTCAGCTCCTCCTCTCCTGTGAACACCTGACCTGTACAGCCCCTCCTCACTGTGCACACATGAGCTGCTCAGCCCCTCCTCACTGTGCACACATGAGCTGCTCTGCCCCTCCTCACCTGTGCACACCTGAGCTGCCCAGCCCCTCCTCACCTGTGCACAGCTGAACTGCTTAGCCCCTCCTCACCTGTACACACCTGAGCTGCCCAGCCCCTCCTCACCGGACACACCTGAGCTGCCCAGCCCATCCTCACCTGTATACACCTGAGCTGCCCAGCCCCTCCTCATTGTGCACACCTGAATTGCTCAGCCCCTCCTCACCTGTACAAACCTGAGCTGCTCAGCCTCTCATCACCTGTGCATACCTGAGCTGCTCAGCACATCCTCACCTGTGCACACCTGAGCTGCTCAACTCCTCCTCACCTGTACACACGTGAGCTACTCAGCCCCTCCTCACCTGTGCACACCTGAGCTGCTCAGCCAGTCCTTACCTCTGCACACCTGAGCTGCCCAGCCCCTACTCACCTGTGCACACTTGAGCTGCTCAGCCCCTCCTCACCTGTACACACCTGAGCTGCTCAGCCCCTCCTCACTGTGCACACCTGAGCTGCTCAGCTCCTCCTCACCTGTACACACCTGAACTGCTCAGCCCCAACCATAACTGTCACACCTGAGCTGCCCAGCCCCTCCTCACCTGTGCACACCTGAACTGCTCAGCCCCTCCTCACCTTTGCACACCTGAGCTGCTCAGCCCCTCCTCACCTGTACACACTTGAGCTGCTCAGCCCCTCCTCACCTGTGCACACCTGAGCTGTTCAGCCCCTCCTCACCTGTGCACACCTGAGCTGCTCAGCCCCTCCTCACCTGTACACACCTGAGCTTTCCAGCCCCTCCTCACCTGTGTACACCTGATCTACTCAGCCCCTCCTCACTGTGCACACCTGAGCCGCTCAGCTCCTCCTCTCCTGTGAACACCTGAGCTGTACAGCCCCTCCTCACTGTGCACACATGAGCTGCTCAGCCCCTCTTCACTGTGCACACATGAGCTGCTCTGCCCCTCCTCACCTGTGCACACCTGAGCTGCTCAGCCCCTTCTCACCTGTACACACTTGAGCTGCTCAGCCCCTCCTCACCTGTGCACACCTGAGCTGTTCAGCCAGTCCTCACCTGTGCACACCTGAGCTGCTCAGCCCCTCCTCACCTGTACACACCTGAGCTTTCCAGCCCCTCCTCACCTGTGTACACCTGATCTACTCAGCCCCTCCTCACTGTGCACACCTGAGCTGCTCAGCTCCTCCTCTCCTGTGAACACCTGAGCTGTACAGCCCCTCCTCACTGTGCACACATGAGCTGCTCAGCCCCTCTTCACGGTGCACACATGAGCTGCTCTGCCCCTCCTCACCTGTGCACACCTGAGCTGCTCAGCCCCTTCTCACCTGTACACACCTGAGCTGACCAGCCCCTCCTCACCTGTGCACACCTGAATTGCTCAGCCCTTCCTCACCTGTACATACCTGAGCTGCCCAGCCCCTCCTCACCTGTGCACACCTGAGCTGCTCAGCCCCTCCTCACCTGTACACCTGAGCTTCTCAGCCCCTCCTCACCTGTACACAACTGAGCAGCTCAGCCCCTCCTCACCTGTACACACCTGAGCTGCCCAGCCCCTCCTCACCTGTACACACCTGAACTTCTCAGCCCCTCCTCACCTAAGCTTCCCAGCCCCTCCTCACCTGTACACACCTGAACTGCTCAGCCCCTCCTCACCTGTACACACCTGAGCTGCCCAGCACCTCCTCACCTGTGCACATCTGAGCTGCTCAGCCCCTCCTCACCTGTATACACCTGAACTGCTGAGCCCCTCCTCACCTGTACACCCCTGAGCTTCTCAGCTCCTCCTCACCTGTACACACCTGAGCTGCCCAGCCCCCCCTCACCTGTACACACCTGAGCTGGCCAGGCCCTCCTCACCTGTGCACAACTGAACTGCTCAGCCCCAGCCATAACTGTCACACGTGAGCTGCTCAGCCCCTCCTCAACTGTACACACCTGAACTGTTCAGCCCCTCCTCACCTGTACACACCTGAACTGCTCAGCCCCTCCTCACCTGTACACACCTGAGCTGCCCAGCCCCTCCTTACCTGTACACACCTGACCTGCTCAGCCCCTCCTCACCTGTACACAACTGAACTGCCCAGCCCCTCCTCACCTGTACTCACCTGAGCTGCTCAGCCCCTCCTCACCTGTACACACCTGAGCTGCCCATCCCCTCCTCAACTGAGCACACCTGAACTTCTAAGCCCCTCTTCACCTGTACACACCTGAGCTGCCTAGCCCCTCCTCACCTGTGCAAACCTGAACTGCTCAGCCCCTCCTCACCTGTGCACACCTGAGCTGCTCAGCCCCTCCTCACCTGTACACAGCTGAGCTGCCCAGCCCCTCCTCACTGTGCACACCTGAATTGTTCAGCCCCTCCTCACCTGTACACACCTGAGCTGCTCAGCCCCTCCTCACCTGTACACACCTGAGCTGCTCAGCCCTTCCTCACCTGTACACACCTGAGCTGCTCAGCCCCTCCTCACCGGTACACACCTGAGCTTCTCAGCCCCTCCTCACCTGTGCACACCTGAGCTGCTCAGCCCCTCCTCACCTGTACACACCTGAGCTGCTCAGCCCCTCCTCACCTGTGCACACCTGAGCTGCTCAGCCCCTCCTCACCTGTACACACCTGAGCTGCTTATCCCCTCCTCACTTGTGCACACCTGAGCTTCTAAGCCCCTCCTCACCTGTACACACCTGAGCTGCATTGCCCCTCCTCACCTGTGTACACCTGAGCTACATAGCCCCTCCTCACCTGTGCACACCTGAGCTGCTCAGCTCCTCCTCTCCTGTGAACACCTGACCTGTACAGCCCCTCCTCACTGTGCACACATGAGCTGCTCAGCCCCTCCTCACTGTGCACACATGAGCTGCTCTGCCCCTCCTCACCTGTGCACACCTGAGCTGCCCAGCCCCTCCTCACCTGTGCACAGCTGAACTGCTTAGCCCCTCCTCACCTGTACACACCTGAGCTGCCCAGCCCCTCCTCACCGGACACACCTGAGCTGCCCAGCCCATCCTCACCTGTATACACCTGAGCTGCCCAGCCCCTCCTCATTGTGCACACCTGAATTGCTCAGCCCCTCCTCACCTGTACAAACCTGAGCTGCTCAGCCTCTCATCACCTGTGCATACCTGAGCTGCTCAGCACATCCTCACCTGTGCACACCTGAGCTGCTCAACTCCTCCTCACCTGTACACACGTGAGCTACTCAGCCCCTCCTCACCTGTGCACACCTGAGCTGCTCAGCCAGTCCTTACCTCTGCACACCTGAGCTGCCCAGCCCCTACTCACCTGTGCACACTTGAGCTGCTCAGCCCCTCCTCACCTGTACACACCTGAGCTGCTCAGCCCCTCCTCACTGTGCACACCTGAGCTGCTCAGCTCCTCCTCACCTGTACACACCTGAACTGCTCAGCCCCAACCATAACTGTCACACCTGAGCTGCCCAGCCCCTCCTCACCTGTGCACACCTGAACTGCTCAGCCCCTCCTCACCTTTGCACACCTGAGCTGCTCAGCCCCTCCTCACCTGTACACACTTGAGCTGCTCAGCCCCTCCTCACCTGTGCACACCTGAGCTGTTCAGCCCCTCCTCACCTGTGCACACCTGAGCTGCTCAGCCCCTCCTCACCTGTACACACCTGAGCTTTCCAGCCCCTCCTCACCTGTGTACACCTGATCTACTCAGCCCCTCCTCACTGTGCACACCTGAGCCGCTCAGCTCCTCCTCTCCTGTGAACACCTGAGCTGTACAGCCCCTCCTCACTGTGCACACATGAGCTGCTCAGCCCCTCTTCACTGTGCACACATGAGCTGCTCTGCCCCTCCTCACCTGTGCACACCTGAGCTGCTCAGCCCCTTCTCACCTGTACACACCTGAGCTGACCAGCCCCTCCTCACCTGTGCACACCTGAACTGCTCAGCCCTTCCTCACCTGTACATACCTGAGCTTCCCAGCCCCTCCTCACCTGTGCACACCTGAGCTGCTCAGCCTCTCCTCACCTGTACACCTGAGCTGCTCAGCCCCTCCTCACCTGTGCAAACCTGAGCTGCTCAGCCCCTCCTCACCTGTGCACACCTGAGCTGCTCAGCCCCTCCTCACCTGTGCACACCTGAGCTGCTCATCCCCTCCTCACCTGTGCACAGCTGAGCTGCTCAGCCCCTCCTCACCTGTGCACACCTAAGCTGCTCAGCCCCTCCTCACTGTGCACACCTGAGCTGCTCAGCTCCTCCTCACCTGTACACACCTGAACTGCTCAGCCCCAACCATAACTGTCACACCTGAGCTGCACAGCCCCTCCTCACCTGTGCACACCTGAACTGCTCAGCCCCTCCTCACCTTTGCACACCTGAGCTGCTCAGCCCCTCCTCACCTGTGCACACCTGAGCTGCTCAGCCCCTCCTCACCTGTACACACTTGAGCTGCTCAGCCCCTCCTCACCTGTGCACACCTGAGCTGTTCAGCCCCTCCTCACCTGTGCACACCTGAGCTGCTCAGCCTCTCCTCACCTGTACACACCTGAGCTTTCCAGCCCCTCCTCACCTGTGTACACCTGATCTACTCAGCCCCTCCTCACTGTGCACACCTGAGCTGCTCAGCTGCTCCTCTCCTGTGAACACCTGAGCTGTACAGCCCCTCCTCACTGTGCACACATGAGCTGCTCAGCCCCTCTTCACTGTGCACACATGAGCTGCTCTGCCCCTCCTCACCTGTGCACACCTGAGCTGCTCAGCCCCTTCTCACCTGTACACACCTGAGCTGACCAGCCCCTCCTCACCTGTGCACACCTGAACTGCTCAGCCCTTCCTCACCTGTACATACCTGAGCTGCCCAGCCCCTCCTCACTTGTGCACACCTGAGCTGCTCAGCCTCTCCTCACCTGTACACCTGAGCTGCTCAGCCCCTCCTCACCTGTGCAAACCTGAGCTGCTCAGCCCCTCCTCACCTGTGCACACCTGAGCTGCTCAGCCCCTCCTCACCTGTGCACACCTGAGCTGCTCATCCCCTCCTCACCTGTGCACACCTGAGCTGCTCAGCCCCTCCTCACCTGTGCACACCTAAGCTGCTCAGCACTTCCTCACCTGTGCACACCTGAGCTGCTCAGCCCCTCCTCACCTGTACACACGTGAGCTGCTCAGCACCTCCTCACCTATACACACCTGAACTGATCAGCCCCAGCCATAACTGTGCACACCTGAGCTGCTCAGCCCCTCCTCACCTGTACACACCTGAACTGCTCAGCCCCTCCTCACCTGTACACACCTGAGCTGCTCAGCCCCTCCTCACCTGTACACACCTGAGCTGCCCAGCCCCTCCTCACCTGTGCACACCTGAGCTGCTCATCCCCTCCTCACCTGTGCACACCTGAGCTGCTCATCCCCTCCTCACCTGTGCACACCTGAGCTGCTCAGCCCCTCCTCACCTGTACACACCTGAGCTGCCCAGCCCCTTCTCACCTGTGCACACCTGAACTGCTCAGCCCCTCCTCACCTGTACACTCCTTAGCTGCTCAGCCCCTCCTCACCTGTGCACACCTGAGCTGCTCAGCCCCTCCTCACCTGTACACACCTGAGCTGCTCATCCCCTCCTCACCTGTGCACACCTGAACTGCTCAGCCCGTCCTCACCTGTACACACCTGAGCTGCCCAGCCCCTCCTCACCTGTGCACATCTGAACTGCTCAGCCCCGCCTCACCTGTGCACACCTGAGCTGCTCAGCCCCTCCTCACCTGTACACACCTGAGCTGCCCAACCCTTCCTCACTGTGCACACCTGAATTGCTCAGCCCCTCCTCACCTGTGCACACCTGAGCTGCCCAGCCCCTCCTCACCTGTGCACACCTGAGCTGCAAAGCCCCTCCTCACCTGTGTACACCTGAGCTACTCAGTCCCTCCTCACTGTGCACACATGAGCTGCTCAGCTCCTCCTGTCCTGTGAACACCTGAGCTGTATAGCCCCTCCTCACTGTGCACACATGCGTTGCTCAGCCCCTCCTCACTGTGCACACATGAGCTGCTCTGCCCCTCCTCACCTGTGCACACCTGAGCTGCTCAACCCCTCCTCACCTGTACACACCTGAGCTGCTCAGCCCCTCCTCACCTGTGCACACTTGAACTGCTCAGCCCATCCTCACCTGTGCACACCTGAACTGCTCAGGCCGTCCTCACCTGTACACACCTGAGCTGCCCAGCCCCTCCTCACCTGTGCACATCTGAACTGCTCAGCCCCTCCTCACCTGTGCACACTTGAGCTGCTCAGCCCCTCCTCACCTGTACACACCTGAGCTGCCCAGCCCTCCCTCACCTGCGTAGACCTGAGCTACTCAGCCCCTCCTCACTGTGCACACCTGAGCTGCTCAGCTCCTCCTCTCCTGTGAACACCTGAGCTACTCAGCCCCTCCTCACTGTGCACACATGAGCTACTCTACCCCTCCTCACCTTTGCACACCTGAGCTGCTCAGCCCCTCCTCACCTGTACACACCTGAGCTGCCCAGCCCCTCCTCACCTGTGCACACCTGAACTGCTCAGCCCTTCCTCACCTGTACATACCTGAGCTCCCTCCTCAACTGTGCACACCTGAACTGCTCAGCCCCTCCTCACCTGTGCACACCTTAGCTGCTCAGCCCCTCCTCACCTGTACACACCTGAGCTGCCCAGCCCTTACTCACTGTGCACACCTGAGTTTTTCAGCCCCTCCTCACCTGTACACACCTGAGCTGCTCAGCCCCTCCTCACCTGTACACACCTGAGCTTCTCAGCCCCTCCTCACCTGTACACACCTGAGCTGGTCAGCCCCTCCTCACCTGTACACACCTTAACTGCTCAGCCCCTCCTCACCTGTACACACCTGAGCTGCTCAGCCCTTCCTCACCTGTGCACACCTGAGCTGCTCAGCCCCTCTTCACTTGTACACACCTGAGCTGCTCAGCCCCTCCTCACCTGTACACACCTGAGCTGCTCAGCCCCTCCTCACATGTACACAACTGAACTGCTCAGCCCCAGCCATAACTGTGCACACCTGAGCTGCTCAGCCCCTCCTCCCCTGTACACACTTGAACTGCTCAGCCCCTCCTCACCTGTACACACCTGATCTGCTCAGCCCCAGCTATAACTGTGCACACATGAGCTACTCAGCCCCATCTCACCTGTACACAATTGAGCTGCTCAGCCCCTCCTTACCTGTACACACCTGAGCTTCCCAGTCCCTCCTCACCTGTACACTCCTGTGCTGCTCAGCCCCTCCTCACCTGTGCACACCTGAGCTGCTCAGCCCCTCCTCACCTGTACACAACTGAGCAGCTCAGCCCCTCCTCACCTGTACACACCTGAGCTGCCCAGCCCCTCCTCACCTGTACACACCTGAACTTCTCAGCCCCTCCTCACCTAAGCTTCCCAGCCCCTCCTCACCTGTACACACCTGAAATGCTCAGCCCCTCCTCACCTGTACACACCTGAGCTGCCCAGCACCTCCTCACCTGTGCACATCTGAGCTGCTCAGCCCCTCCTCACCTGTATACACCTGACCTGCTCAGCCCCTCCTCACCTGTACACCCCTGAGCTTCTCAGCTCCTCCTCACCTGTACACACCTGAGCTGCCCAGCCCCCCTCACCTGTACACACCTGAGCTGGCCAGACCCTCCTCACCTGTGCACAACTGAACTGTTCAGCCCCAGCCATAACTGTCACACGTGAGCTGCTCAGCCCCTCCTCAACTGTACACAACTCAACTGTTCAGCCCCTCCTCACCTGTACACACCTGAACTGCTCAGCCCCTCCTCACCTGTACACACCTGAGCTGCCCAGCCCCTCCTTACCTGTACACACCTGACCTGCTCAGCCCCTCCTCACCTGTACACAACTGAACTGCCCAGCCCCTCCTCACCTGTACACACCTGAGCTGCTCAGCCCCTCCTCACCTGTACTCACCTGAGCTGCTCAGCTCCTCCTCACCTGTACACACCTGAGCTGCTCAGCCCCTCCTCACCTGTGCACACCTGAGCTGCTCAGCCCCTCCTCACCTGTACACACCTGAGCTGCCCATCCCCTCCTCAACTGTGCACACCTGAACTGCTAAGACCCTCTTCACCTGTACACACCTGAGCTGCCCAGCCCCTCCTCACCTGTGCACACCTGAACTGCTCAGCCCCTCCTCACCTGTGCACACCTGAGCTGCTCAGCCCCTCCTCACCTGAGCTGCCCAGCCCCTCCTCACTGTGCACACCTGAATTGCTCAGCTCCTCCTCACCTGTACACACCTGAGCTGCTCAGCCCCTCCTCACCTGTACTCACCTGAGCTGCTCAGCTCCTCCTCACCTGTGCACACCCGAGCTGCTCAGCCCCTCCTCACCTGTACACACCTGAGCTGCTCAGCCCCAGCCATAACTGTCACACCTGAGCTGCTCAGCCCCTCCTCACCTGTGCACACCTGAGCTGCTCAGCCCCTCCTCACATGTGCACACCTGAGCTGCTCATCCCCTCCTCACCTGTGCACACCTGAGCTGCTCGGCCCCTCCTCACCTGTGCACACCTGAGCTGCTCAGCCCTTCCTCACCTGTGCACACCTGAGCTGCTCAGCCCCTCCTCACCTGTACACACGTGAGCTGCTCAGCACCTCCTCACCTGTACACACCTGAGCTGCTCAGCCCCTCCTCACCTGTTCACACCTGAGCTGCTCAGCCCCTCACCTGTACACACCTGAGCTGCTCAGACCCTTCTCACCTGTTCACACCTGAGCTGCTCAGCCCCTCCTCACCTGTGCACACCTGAGATGCTCAGCCCCTCCTCACCTGTACACACCTGAGCTGCCCAGCCCCTCCTCACCTGTACACACTTGAGCTGCTCAGACCATCCTCACCTGTACACTCCTGAGCTGCTCAGCCTCTCCTCACTTGTACACTCCTGAGCTGCTCAGCCCCTCCTCACCTGTGCACACCTGAGCTTCTCAGCCCTTCCTCACCTGTACACACATGAGCTGCTGAGCCCCTCCTCACCTGTACACACCTGAACTGCTCTGCCCCAGCCATAACTGTGCACACCTGAGCTGCTCGGCCCCTCCTCACCTGTACACACCTGAACGTCTCAGCCCCTCCTCACCTGTGCACACCTGAGCTTCTCAGCCCCTCCTCACCTGTGCACACCTGAGCTTCTCAGCCCCTCCTCACCTGTACACAACTGAGCAGCTCAGCCCCTCCTCACCTGTACACACCTGAACTGCTCAGCCCCTCCTCACCTGTACACACCTGAACTGCTCAGCCCCAGCCATAACTGTGCACACCTGAGCTGCTCAGCCTTTCCTCACCTGTGCACACCTGAGCTTCTCAGCCCTTCCTCACCTGTACACACCTGAGCTGCCCAGCCCCTCCTCACTGTGCACACCTGAATTGCCCAGCCCCTCCTCACCTGTACACACCTGAGCTGCTCAGCCCCTCCTCACCTGTGAACACCTGAGCTGATCAACCCCTCCTCACCTGTGCACACCTGAGCTGCTCAGCCCCTCCTCACCTGTACAAACCTGAGCTGCCCAGCCCCTTCTCACCTGTGCACACCTGAACTTCTCAGCCCATCCTCACCTGTACACACCTGAGCTGCCCAGCCCCTCCTCACCTGTGCACACCTGAACTGCTCAGCCTCTCCTCACCTGTGCACACCTGAGCTTCTCAGCCCCTCCTCACCTGTACACACCTGAGCTGCCCAGCCCCTCCTCACTGTGCACACCTGAATTGCTCAGCCCCTCCTCACCTGTACACACCTGAGCTGCTCAGCCCCTTATCACCTGTACACACCTGAGCTGCTCAGTCCATCCTCACCTGTGCACACCTGAGCTGCTCAAGTCCTCCTCACCTGTACCCACCTGAGCTGCTCAGCCCCTCCTCACCTGTGCACACCTGAGCTGCTCAGCCACTCCTCATCTGTGCAAACCTGAGCTGCTCAGCCCCTCGTCACTGTGCACACCTGAGCTGCCCAGCCCCTCCTCCCCTGTGTACACCTGAGCTACTCAGCCCCTCGTCACTGTGCACACCTGAGCTGCCCAGCCCCTCCTCACCTGTGCACACCTGAGCTGCTCAGCCCCTCCTCACCTGTGCACACCTGAGCTGCTCAGCCCCTCCTCACCTTTACACACCTGAGCTGCCCAGCCCCTCCTCCCCTGTGTACACCTGAGCTACACAGCCCCTCCTCACTGTGCACACCTGAGCTGCTCAGCTCCTCCTCACCTGTACACACCTGAACGGCTCAGCCCCAGCCATAACTCTAAAACCTGAGCTGCCCAGCCCCTCCTCACCTGTGCACACCTGAACTGCTCAGCCCCTCCTCACCTGTGCACACCTGATCTGCTTAGCCCCTCCTCACCTGTGCAAACCTGAGCTGCTCAGCCCCTCCTCACCTGTGCAAACCTAAGCTGCTCAGCCCCTCCTCACCTGTGCACACCTGAGCTGCTCTGCCCCTCCTCACCTGTACATACCTGAGCTGCCCAGCCGCTCCTCACCTGTACACACCTGAGCTGCCCAGCCCCTCCTCACCTGTGCACACCTGAACTGCTCAGCCCCTCCTCACCTGTACACACCTGAGCTGCCCAGCCCCTCCTCACCTGTACACTCCTGAGCTGCTCAGCTCCTCCTCACCTGTGCACACCTGAGCTGCTCAGCCCCTCCTCACCTGTGCACACCTCAGCTGCTCAGCCCCTCATCACCTGTGCACACCTGAACTGCTCAGCCCGTCCTCACCTGTACACACCTGAGCTGCCCAGCCCCTCCTCACCTGTGCACTTCTGAACTGCTCAGCCCCTCCTCACCTGTGCACACCTGAGCTGCTCAGCCACTCCTCACCTTTACAAACCTGAGCTGCCCAGCTCTTCCTCACTGTGCACACCTGAATTGCTCAGCCCCTCCTCACCTGTGCACACCTGAGCTGCTCAGCCCCTCCTCACCTGTGCACAGCTGAGCTGCCCAGCCCCTCCTCACCTGTGCACACCTGAGCTGCCCAGCCCCTCCTCACCTGTGTACACCTGAGCTACTCAGTCCCTCTTCACTGTGCACACATGAGCTGCTCAGCTCCTCCTCTCCTGTGAACACCTGAGCTTTATAGCCCCTCCTCACTGTGCACACATGAGCTGCTCAGCCCCTCCTCACTGTGCACACATGAGCTGCTCTGCCCCTCCTCACCTGTGGACACCTGAGCTGCTCAACCCCTCCTCACCTGTACACACTTGAGCTGCTCAGCCCCTCCTCACCTGTACACACCTGAGCTGCTCAGCCCCTCCTCACCTGTGCACACCTGATCTGCTCAGCCCCTCCTCACCTGTGCACACCCGAGCTGCTCAACCCCTCCTCACCTGTACACACCTGAGCTGCTCAGCCCCAGCCATAACTGTCACACCTGAGCTGCTCAGCCCCTCCTCACCTGTGCACACCTGAGCTGCTCAGCCCCTCCTCACCTGTGCACTCCTGAGCTGCTCATCCCCTCCTCACATATGCACACCTTAGCTGCTCAGAAACCTCCTCACCTGTGCACACCTAAGCTGCTCAGCCCTTCCTCACCTGTGCACACCTAAGCTGCTCAGCCCCTCCTCACCTGTACACACGTGAGCTGCTCAGCCTCTCCTCACACCTGAGCTGCTCAGGCCCTCACCTGTACACACCTGAGCTGCTCAGACCCTTCTCACCTGTACACACCTGAGCTGCTCAGCCCCTCCTCACCTGTGCACACCTGAGATGCTCAGCCCCTCTTCACCTGTACACACCTGAGCTGCCCAGCCCCTCCTCACCTGTACACACTTGAGCTGCTCAGACAATCCTCACCTGTACACTCCTGAGCTGCTCAGCCCCTCCTCACTTGTACACTCCTGAGCTGCTCAGCCCCTCCTCACCTGCGCACACCTGAGCTTCTCAGCCCCTCCTCACCTGTACACACGTGAGCTGCTCAGCCCCTCCTCACCTGTACACACCTGAACTGCTCTGCCCCAGCCATAAATGTGCACACCTGAGCTGCTCGGCCCCTCCTCACCTGTACACACCTGAACGTCTCAGCTCCTCCTCACCTTTACACTCCTGAGCTGCTCAGCCCCTCCTCACCTGTGCACACCTGAGCTGCTCAGCCCCTACTCACCTGTACACACCTGAGCTGCCCAGCCCCTCCTCACTGTGCACACCTGAATTGTTCAGCCCCTCCTCACCTGTACACACCAGAGCTGCTCAGACCTTCATAACCTGTACACACCTGAGCTGTTCAGCCCATCCTCAGCCCCAGTCATACCTGTACACACCTGAGCTGCTCAACCCCACCTCACCTGTGCACACCTGAGCTGCTTATCCCCTCCTCACCTGTGCACACCTGAGCTGACCAGCCCCTCCTCACCTGTGCACACCTGAGCTGCTCATCCCCTCATCACCTGTGCAAACCTGAACTGCGCAGCCCCTCCTCACCTGTACACACCTGAGCTGCCCAACCCCTCCTCACCTGTGCACACCTGAACTGCTCAGCCCCTCCTCACCTGTACACACCTGAGCTGCCCAGCCCCTCCTCACCTGTGCACACCTGAACTGCTCAGCCCCTCCTCACCTGTGCACACCTGAGCTTCTCAGCCCCTCCTCACCTGTACACACCTGAGCTGCCAAGCCCCTCCTCACTGTGCACACCTGAATTGCTCAGCCCCTCCTCACCTGTACACACCTGAGCTGCCCAGCCCCTCCTCACCTGTGCACATCTGAACTGCTCAGCCCCTCCTCACCTGTGCACACCTGAGCTGCTCAACCCCTCCTCACCTGTACACACCTGAGCTGCTCAGTGCCTCCACACCTGTGCACACCTGAACTGCTCAGCCCATCCTCACCTGTACACACCTGAGCTGCCCAGCCCCTCCTCACCTGTGCACACCTGAGCTGCTCAACCCCACCTCACCTGTGCACACCTGAGCTGCTAAGCTCCTCCTCACCTGTACACACCTGAGCTGCCCAGCCCCTCCTTACCTGTGCACACCTGAACTGCTCAGCCCCTCCTCACCTGTGCACACCTGAGCTTCTCAGCCCCTCCTCATTGTGCACACGTGAATTGCTCAGCCCCTCCTCACCTGTACACACCTGAGCTGCTCAGTCCATCCTCACCTGTGCACACCTGAGCTGCTCAACTCCTCCTCACCTGTACACACCTGGGCTGATCAGCACCTCCTCACTTGTGCACACCTGAGCTGCTCATCCACTCCTCACCTGTGTACACCTGAGCTGCTCAGCCCCTCCTCACCTGTGCACACCTGAGCTGCTCATCCCCTCCTCACCTGTACACACCTGAGCTGCTCAGCCCCTCCTCACCTGTGCACACCTGAGCTGCTCAGCCCCTCCTCACCTGTACACACCTGAGCTGCTCAGCCCCTCCTCACCTGTGCAAACCTGAGCTGCTCAGCCCCTCCTCACCTGTGCACACCTGAGCTGCTCAGCCCCTCCTCACCTGTACACAACTGAGCTGCCCAGCCCCTCCTCTCCTGTGTACACCTGAGCTACTCAGCCCCTCCTCACTGTGCACACCTGAGCTGCTCAGCTCCTCCTCTCCTGTGAACACCTGAGCTGCTCATCCCCTCCTCACTGTGCATACATGAGCTGCTCAGCCCCTCCTCACTGTGCACACATGAGCTGCTCTGCCTCTCCTCACCTGTGCACACCTGAGCTGCTCAGCCCCTCCTCACCTGTACACACCTGAGCTGCCCAGCCCCTCCTCACCTGTGCACACCTGAACTGCTCAGCCCCTCCTCACCTGTACACACCTGAGCTGCCCAGCACCTCCTCACCTGTGCACACCTGAACTGCTCAGCCCCTCCTCACCTGTGCACACCTGAGCTTCTCAGCCCCTCCTCACCTGTACACACCTGAGCTGCCCAGCCCCTCCTCACTGTGCACACCCTAATTGCTCAGCCCCTCCTCACCTGTACATACCTGAGCTGCTCAGCCCCATCTCACCTGTGCACACCTGATCTGCTCAGCACCTCCTCACCTGTACACACCAGAGCTGCACAACCCCTCCTCACCTGAGCACACCTGAGCTGCTCAGCTCCTCCTCACCTGTACACTCCTTAGCTGCTCAGCCCCTCCTCACCTGTGCACACCTGAGCTGCTCAGCCCCTCCTCACCTGTACACACCTGAGCTGCTCATCCCCTCCTCACCTGTGCACACCTGAACTGCTCAGCCCGTCCTCACCTGTACACACCTGAGCTGTCCAGCCCCTCCTCACCTGTGCACATCTGAACTGCTCAGCCCCGCCTCACCTGTGCACACCTGAGCTGCTCAGCCCCTCCTCACCTGTACACACCTGAGCTGCCCAGCCCTTCCTCACTGTGCACACCTGAATTGCTCAGCCCCTCCTCACCTGTACACACCTGAGCTGCCCAGCCCCTCCTCACCTGTGCACACCTGAGCTGCCCAGCCCTTCCTCAAGTGTGTACACCTGAGCTACTCAGTCCCTCTTCACTGTGCACACATGAGCTGCTCAGCTCCTCCTCTCCTGTGAACACCTGAGCTGTATAGCCCCTCCTCACTGTGCACACATGAGTTGCTCAGCCCCTCCTCACTGTGCACTCATGAGCTGCTCTGCCCCTCCTCACCTGTGCACACCTGAGCTGCTCAACCCCTCCTCACCTGTACACATCTGAGCTGCTCAGCCCCTCCTCACCTGTGCACACCTGAACTGCTCAACCCGTCCTCACCTGTGCACACCTGAACTGCTCAGCCCGTCCTCACCTGTACACACCTGAGCTGCCCAGCCCCTCCTCACCTGTGCACATCTGAACTGCTCAGCCCCTCCTCACCTGTGCACACTTGAGCTGCTCAGCCCCTCCTCACCTGTACACACCTGAGCTGCCCAGCCCTCCCTCACCTGTGTAGACCTGAGCTACTCAGCCCCTCCTCACCTGTGCACACCTGAGCTGCTCAGCTCCTCCTCTCCTGTGAACACCTGAGCTGCTCAGCCCCTCCTCACTGTGCACACATGAGCTGCTCTACCCCTCCTCACCTTTGCACACCTGAGCTGCTCAGCCCCTCCTCACCTGTACACACCTGAGCTGCCCAGCCCCTCCTCACCTGTGCACACCTGAAATGCTCAGCCCTTCCTCACCTGTACATACCTGAGCTCCCTCCTCACCTGTGCACACCTGAACTGCTCAGCCCCTCCTCACCTGTGCACACCTTAGCTGCTCAGCCCCTCCTCACCTGTACACACCTGAGCTGCCCAGCCCTTCCTCACTGTGCACACCTGAATTGCTCAGCCCCTCCTCACCTGTACACACCTGAGCTGCTCAGCCCCTCCTCACCTGTACACACCTGAGCTTCTCAGCCCCTCCTCACCTGTACACACCTGAGCTGGTCAGCCCCTCCTCACCTGTACACACCTGAGCTGCTCAGCCCCTCCTCACCTGTACACACCTGAGCTGCTCAGCCCTTCCTCACCTGTGCACACCTGAGCTGCTCAGCCCCTCTTCACTTGTACACACCTGAGCTGCTCAGCCCCTCCTCACCTGTACACACCTGAGCTGCTCAGCCCCTCCTCACCTGTGCACACCTGAGCTGCTCAGCCCCTCCTCACCTGTGCACACCTGAGCTACTCAGCCCATCCTCACCTGTACACACCTGAGCTTCCCAACACCTCCTCACCTGTGCACAACTGAACTGCTCAGCCCCAGCCATAACTGTGCACATCTGAGCTGCTCAGCCCCTCCTCACCTGTACACACCTGAGCTGCTCAGCCCCTCCTCACCTGTACACACCTGAGCTGCTCAGCCCCTCCTCACCTGTGCACACCTGAGCTGCTCAGCCCCTCCTCACCTGTACACACCTGAGCTGCTCAGCCCCTCCTCACCTGTGCACACCTGAGCTGCTCAGCCCCTCCTCACCTGTACACACCTGAGCTGCTTATCCCCTCCTCACTTGTGCACACCTGAGCTTCTAAGCCCCTCCTCACCTGTACACACCTGAGCTGCATAGCCCCTCCTCACCTGTGTACACCTGAGCTACATAGCCCCTCCTCACCTGTGCACACCTGAGCTGCTCAGCTCCTCCTCTCCTGTGAACACCTGACCTGTACAGCCCCTCCTCACTGTGCACACATGAGCTGCTCAGCCCCTCCTCACTATGCACACATGAGCTGCTCTGCCCCTCCTCACCTGTGCACACCTGAGCTGCCCAGCCCCTCCTCACCTGTGCACAGCTGAACTGCTCAGCCCCATCTCACCTGTACACACCTGAGCTGCCCAGCCCCTTCTCACCGGACACACCTGAGCTGCCCATCCCCTCCTCACCTGTACACACCTGAGCTGCCCAGCCCCTCCTCATTGTGCACACCTGAATTGCTCAGCCCCTCCTCACCTGTACACACCTGAGCTGCTCAGCCCCTCATCACCTGTGCACACCTGAGCTGCTCAGCCCATCCTCACCTGTGCACACCTGAGCTGCTCAACTCCACCTCACCTGTACACACGTGAGCTACTCAGCCCCTCCTCACCTGTGCACACCTGAGCTGCTCAGCCACTCCTCACCTGTGCACACCTGAGCTGCCCAGCCCCTACTCACCTGTGCACACCTGAGCTGCTCAGCCCCTCCTCACCTGTACACACCTGAGCTGCTCAGCCCCTCCTCACTGTGCACACCTGAGCTGCTCAGCTCCTCCTCATCTGTACACACCTGAGCTGCTCAGCCCCTTCTCACCTGTACACACCTGAGCTGACCAGCCCCTCCTCACCTGTGCACACCTGAACTGCTCAGCCCTTCCTCACCTGCACATACCTGAGCTGCCCAGCCCCTCCTCACCTGTGCACACCTGAACTGCTCAGCCCCTCCTCACCTGTGCACACCTGAGCTGCTCAGCCCCTCCATAACTGTCACACGTGAGCTGCTCAGCCCCTCCTCAACTGTACACACCTCAACTGTTCAGCCCCTCCTCACCTGTAGACACCTGAACTGCTCAGCCCCTCCTCACCTATACACATGTGAGCTGCCCAGCCCCTACTTACCTGTACACACCTGACCTGCTCAGCCCCTCCTCACCTGTACACACCTGAACTGCCCAGCCCCTCCTCACCTGTACACACCTGAGCTGCTCAGCCCCTCCTCACCTGTACTCACCTGAACTGCTCAGCCCTTCTTCACCTGTACACACCTGAGCTGCCCATCCCCTCCTCACCTTTGCACACCTGAACTGCTCAGCCCCTCCTCACCTGTGCACACCTGAGCTGCTCAGCCCCTCCTCACCTGTACACACCTGAGCTGCCCAGCCCCTCCTCACTGTGCACACCTGAATTGCTCAGCCCCTCCTCACCTGTACACACCTGAGCTGCTCAGCCCCTTCTCACCTGTACACACCTGAGCTGCTCAGCCCGTCCTCACCTGTACACACCTGAGCTGCTCAGCCCCTCCTCACCTGTACACGCCTGAACTGCTCAGCACCTCCTCACCTGTGCACACCTGAGCTGCTCAGCCCCTCCTCACCTGTACACACCTGAGCTGCTCAGCCCCTCCTCACCTGTGCACACCTGAGCTACTCAGCCCCTCCTCACTGTGCACACCTGAGCTGCTCAGCTCCTCCTCTCCTGTGAACACCTGAGCTGTACAGCCCCTCCTCACTGTGCACACATGAGCTGCTCAGCCCCTCATCACTCTGCACACATGAGCTGCTCTGCCCCTCCTCATCTGTGCAAACCTGAGCTGCCCAGCCCCTCCTCACCCGTGTACACCTGAACTGCTCAGCCCCTCCTCACCTGTATACACCTGAGCTGCCCAGCCCCTCTCACCTGTACACACCTGAGCTGCCCAGCCCCTCCTCACCTGTACACACCTGAGCTGCCCAACCCCTCCTCACTGTGCACACCTGAATTGCTCAGGCCCTCCTCACCTGTACACACCTGAGCTGCTCAGCCCCTCATCACCTGTGCACACCTGAGCTGCTCAGCCCATCCTCACCTGTGCACACCTGAGCTGCTCAACTCCTCCTCACCTGTACACATGTCAGCTGCTCAGCCCCTCCTCACCTGTGCACACCTGAGCTGCTCAGCTACTCCTCACCTGTGCACACCTGAGCTGCTCAGCCCCTCCTCACCTGTGTACACCTGAGCTACTCAGCCCCTCCTCACTGTGCACACCTGAGCTGCTCAGCTCCTCCTCACTTGTACACACCTGAACTGCTCAGCCCCAACCATAACTGTCACACCTGAGCTGCCCAGCCCCTCCTCACCTGTGCACACCTGAATTGCTCAGCCCCTCCTCACCTTTGCACACCTGAGCTGCTCAGCCCCTCCTCACCTGTGCACACCTGAGCTGCTCAGTCCCTCCTCACCTGTACACACCTGAGCTGCCCAGCCCCTCCTCACCTGTGTACACCTGAGCTACTCAGCCCCTCCTCACTGTGCACACCTGATCTGCTCAGCTCCTCCTCTCCTGTGAACACCTGAGCTGTACAGCGCCTCCTCACTGTGCACACATGAGCTCCTCAGCCCCTCTTCACTGTGCACACATGAGCTTCTCTGCCCCTCCTCACCTGTGCACACCTGAGCTGCTCAGCCCCTCCTCACCTGTACACACCTGAGCTGACCAGCCCCTCCTCACCTGTGCACACCTGAACTGCTCAGCCCTTCCTCACCTGTACATTCCTGAGATGCCCAGCCCCTCCTCACCTGTGCACACCTGAGCTGCTCAGCGCATCCTCACCTGTACACACCTGAGCTGCTCAGCCCCTCCTCACCTGTACACACCTGAGCTGGTCAGCCCCTCCTCACCTGTACACACCTGAGCTGCTCAGCCCCTCCTCACCTGTACACACCTGAGCTGCTCAGCCCTTCCTCACCTGTGCACACCTGAGCTGCTCAGCCCCTCCTCACCTGTACACACCTGAACTGCCCAGCCCCTCCTCACCTGTGTACACCTGAGCTACTCAGCCCCTCCTCACTGTGCACACCTGAGCTGCTCAGCTCCTCCTCACTTGTACACACCTGAACTGCTCAGCCCCAACCATAACTGTCACACCTGAGCTGCCCAGCCCCTCCTCACCTGTGCACACCTGAACTGCTCAGCCCCTCCTCACCTTTGCACACCTGAGCTGCTCAGTCCCTCCTCACCTGTGCACACCTGAGCTGCTCAGTCCCTCCTCACCTGTGCACACCTGAACTGCTCAGCCCCTCCTCACCTGTGCACACCTGAACTGCTCAGCCCCTCCTCACCTGTGCACACCTGAGCTGCTCAGCCCCTCCTCACCTGTACACACCTGAGCTGCCCAGCCCCTCATCACCTGTGTACACCTGAGCTGTACAGCCCCTCCTCACTGTGCACACATGAGCTGATCAGCCCCTCTCCACTGTGCACACATGAGCTGCTCTGCCCCTCCTCACCTGTGCACACCTGAGCTGCTCAGCCCCTCCTCACCTGTACACACCTGAGCTGACCAGCCCCTCCTCACCTGTGCACACCTGAACTGCTCAGCCCTTCCTCACCTGTACATACCTGAGCTGCCCAGCTCCTCCTCACCTGTGCACACCTGAGCTGCTCAGCCCCTCCTCACCTGTACACACCTGAGCTGCTCAGCCCCTCCTCACCTGTACACACCTGAGCTGCTCAGCCCCTCCTCACCTGTACACACCTGAGCTGCTCAGCCCCTCCTCACCTGTACACACCTGAGCTGCTCAGCCCCTCCTCACCTGTACACACCTGAGCTGCTCAGCCCTTCCTCACCTGTGCACACCTGAGCTGCTCAGCCCCTCCTCACCTGTACACACCTTAGCTGCTCAGCCCCTCCTCACCTGTACACACCTGAGCTGGTCAGCCCCTCCTCACCTGTACACACCTGAGCTGGTCAGCCCCTCCATACCTGTACACACCTGAGCTGCTCAGCCCCTCCTCACCTGTACACACCTGAGCTGCTCAGCCCTTCCTCACCTGTGCACACCTGAGCTGCTCTGCCCCTCCTCACCTGTACACAACTGAGCTGCTCAGCCCCTCTTCACCTGTACACACCTGAGCTGCTCAGCCCCTCCTCACCTGTACACACCTGAGCTGCTCAACCCCTCCACACCTGTGCACACCTGAGCTGCTCAGCCCCTCCTCACCTGTGCACACCTGAGCTGCTAAGCCCCTGCTCACCTGTGCACACCTGAGCTACTCAGCCCACCCTCACCTGTACACACCTGAGCTGCCCAGCACCTCCTCACCTGTACACACCTGAACTGCTCAGCCCCAGCCATAACTGTGCACACCTGAGCTGCTCAGCCCCTCCTCACCTGTACACACCTGAGCTGCTCAGCCCCTCCTCACCTGTACACACCTGAACTGCTCAGCCCCAGCCATAATTGTGCACACCTGAGCTGCTCAGCCCCTCCACACCTGTACACTCTTGAACTGCTCAGCCCCTCCTCACCTGTACACTCCTGAGCACCTCAGCCCCTCCTCACCTGTGCACACCTGAGCTTCTCAGCCCCTCCTCACCTGAACACGACTGAGCTGCTCAGCCCCTCGTCACCTGTACGCACCTGAACTGCTCAGCCCCAGCCATAACTGTGCACACCTGAGCTGCTCAGCCCCTCCTCACCAGTACACACTTGAACTGCTCAGCCCCTCCTCACCTGTACACACCTGAGCTGCCCAGCACCTCCTCATCTGTACACACCTGAACTGCTCTGCCCCAGCCTTAACTGTGCACACATGAGCTACTCAGCCCCTTCTCACCTGTACACACCTGGACTGCTCATCCCCTCCTCACCTGTACACACCTGAGCTGCCCAGCACCTCCTCACCTGTGCACATCTGAGCTGCTCAGCCCCTCCTCACCTGTACACACCTGAGCTGCTCAGCCCCTCCTCACCTGTACACACCTGAGCTTCTCAGCCCCTCCTCACCTGTGCACACCTGAAATGCTCAGCCCCAGCCATAACTGTGCAGACTTGAGCTGCTCAGCCCCTCCTCCCTGTGAACACCTCAGCTGCTCAGCCCCTCCTCACCTGTACACACCTGAGCTGCTCCGCCCCAGCCATAACTGCACACCTGAGCGGCTCAACCCCAGCCATAACTGTCACACCTGAGCTGCTCAGCCCCTCCCCACCTGAACACACCTGAACTGTTCAGCCCCTCCTCACCTGTACACACCTCAGCGGCCCAGCCCCTCCTCACCTGTACACACCTGAGCTGCCCAGCCCCTCCTCACCTGTACACACCTGAGCTGCTCAGTCCCTCCTCACCTGTACACACCTGAGCTGCTCAGCCCCTCCTCACCTGTACACACCTGAACTGCCCAGCCCATCCTCACCTGTACACATCAGAGCTACTCAGCCCCTCCTCACTTGTACACACCTGAGCTGCTCAGCCCCTCCTCACCTGTACACACCTGAGCTGCCCTGCCCCTCCTCACTGTGCACACCTGAATTGCTCAGCCCCTCCTCACGTGTACACACCTGAGCTGCTCAGCCCCTCCTCACCTGTACACACCTGAGCTGCTCAGCCCGTTCTCACCTGTACACACCTGAGCTGCTCAGCCCCTCCTCACCTGTACACACCTGAGCTGCTCAGCCAGTCCTCACCTGTGCAAACCTGAGCTGCTCAGCCCCTCCTCACCTGTACACACCTGAGCTGCTCAGCCCCTCCTCACCTGTGCACACCTGAGCTACCCAGCCCCTCCTCACCTGTGTACACCTGAGCTACTCAGCCCCTCCTCACTGTGCACACCTGAGCTGCTCAGCTCCTCTCCTGTGATCACCTGAGCTGTACAGCCCCTCCTCACTGTGCACACTTGAGCTGCTCAGCCCCTCCTCACTGTGCACACATGAGCTGCTCTGCCCCTCCTCACCTGTGCACACCTGAGCTGCTCTGCCCCTCCTCACCTGTGCACACCTGAGCTGCTCAGCCCCTCCTCACCTGTACACACCTGAACTGCTCGGCCCCTCCTCACCTGTGCACACCTGAACTGCTCAGCCCATCCTCACCTGTACACACCTGAGCTGCCCAGCCCCTCCTCACCTGTGCACACCTGAACTGCTCAGCCCCTCTTCACCTGTACACACCTGAGCTGCCCAGCCCCTCCTCACCTGTGCACACCTGAACTGCTCAGCTCCTCCTCACCTGTGCACACCTGAGCTGCTCAGCCCCTCCTCACCTGTACACACCTGAGCTGCCCAGCACCTCCTCACTGTGCACACCTGAATTTCTCAGCCCCTCCTCACCTGTACACACCTGACCTGCTCAGCACCTCCTCACCTGTACACACCTGAGCTGCTCAGCACCTCCTCACCTGTACACACCTGAGCTGCTCAGCCCCTCCTCACCTGTACACACCTGAGCTGCTCAGCCCCTCCTCACCTGTGCACACCTGAGCTGCTCAGCCCCTCCTCACCTGTACACACCTGAGCTGCTCAGGCCCTCCTCACCTGTGCACACCTGAGCTGCTCAGTCCCTCCTCACCTGTACACACCTGAGCTGCTCAGTCCCTCCTCACCTGTGCACACCTGAGCTTCTCAGCCCCTCCTCACCTGTACACACCTGAGCTGCCCAGCCCCTCCTCACCTGTGTACACATGAGCTACTCAGCCTCTCCTCACTGTGCACACCTGAGCTGCTCAGCTCCTCCTCTCCTGTGAACACCTGAGCTGTACAGCCCCTCCTCACTGTGCACACATGAGCTGCTCAGCCCCTCCTCACTGTGCACACATGAGCTGCTCTGCCCCTCCTCACCTGTGCACACCTGAGCTGCTCAGCCCCTCCTCACCTGTACACACCTGAGCTGCTCAGCCCCTGCTCACCTGTGCACACCAGAACTGCTCAGCCCATCCTCACCTGTACACACCTGAGCTGCACAGCCCCTCCTCACCTGTGCACACCTGAACTGCTCAGCCCCTCCTCACCTGTGCACACCTGAGCTGCTCAGTCCCTCCTCACCTGTACACACCTGAGCTGCCCAGCCCTTCCTCACTGTGCACACCTGAATTGCTCAGCCCCTCCTCACCTGTACACACATGAGCTGCCCAGCCCCTCCTCACCTGTACACACCTGAGCTGCCAAGACCCTCCTCACCTGTGCACACCTGAACTTATCAGCCCCAGCCATAACTGTGCACACCTGAGGTGCTCAGCCCCTCCTCCCTGTGAACACCTCAGCTGCTCTGCCCCTCCTCACCTGTGCACACCTGAGCGGCTCCGCCCCAGCCATAACTGCACACCTGAGCTGCTCAGCCCCAGCCATAACTGTCACACCTGAGCTGTTCAGTCCCTCCTCACCTGTACACACCTGAACTGCTCAGCCCCTCCTCACCTGTACACACCTGAACTGCTCAGCCCCTCCTCACCTGTACACACCTGAGCTGCCCTGCCCCTCCTCACCTGTACACACCTGAGCTGCTCAGCCCCTCCTCAGCTTTACACACCTGAGCTGCTCAGCCCCTCCTCACCTGAACACACCTGAGCTGCTCAGCTCCTCCTCACCTGTGCACACCTGAGCTGCTCAGTCCCTCCTCACCTGTGCACACCTGAGCTGCCCAGCCCTTCCTCACTGTGCACACCTGAATTGCTCATCCCCTCCTTACCTGTACACACCTGAGCTGCCCAGCCCCTCCTCACCTGTACACACCTGAGCTGCCCAGACCCTCCTCACCTGTGCACACCTGAACTTATCAGCCCCAGCCATAACTGTGCACACCTGAGGTGCTCAGCCCCTCCTCCCTGTGAACACCTCAGCTGCTCTGCCCCTCCTCACCTGTGCACACCTGAGCTGCTCCGCCCCAGCCATAACTGCACACCTGAGCTGCTCAGCCCCAGCCATAACTGTCACACCTGAGCTGCTCAGCCCCTCCTCACCTGTAGACACCTGAACTGCTCAGCCCCTCCTCACCTGTACACACCTGAACTGCTCAGCCCCTCACCTGTACACACCTGAGCTGCCCTGCCCCTCCTCACCTGTACACACCTGAGCTGCTCAGCCCCTCCTCACCTTTACACACCTGAGCTGCTCAGCCCCTCCTCACCTGTACACACCTGAGCTGCTCAGCTCCTCCTCACCTGTGCACACCTGAGCTGCTCAGCCCCTCCTCACCTGTGCACACCTGAGCTGCTCAGCCCCTCCTCACCTGTACACACCTGAGCTGCCCAGTCCCTCCTCACCTGTGCACACCTGAACTGCTCAGCCCCTCCTCACCTGTGCACACCTGAGCTGCTCAACTCCTCCTCACCTGTACACATGTGAGCTGCTCAGCCCCTCCTCACCTGTGCACACCTGAGCTGCTCAGCCACTCCTCACCTGTGCACACCTGAGCTGCTCAGCCCCTCCTCACCTGTACACACCTGAACTGCCCAGCCCCTCCTCACTGTGCACACCTGAGCTGCTCAGCTCCTCCTCACTTGTACACACCTGAACTGCTCAGCCCCAACCATAACTGTCACACCTGAGCTGCCCAGCCCCTCCTCACCTGTGCACACCTGAATTGCTCAGCCCCTCCTCACCTTTGCACACCTGAGCAGCTCAGTCCCTCCTCACCTGTGCACACCTGAGCTGCTCAGTCCCTCCTCACCTGTGCACACCTGAGCTGCTCAGCCCCTCCTCACCTGTGCACACCTGAGCTGCTCAGCCCCTCCTCACCTGTACACACCTGAGCTGCCCAGCCCCTCCTCACCTGTGTACACCTGAGCTACTCAGCCCCTCCTCACTGTGCACACCTGATCTGCTCAGCTCCTCCTCTCCTGTGAACACCTGAGCTGTACAGCGCCTCCTCACTGTGCACACATGAGCTCCTCAGCCCCTCTTCACTGTGCACACATGAGCTGCTCTGCCCCTCCTCACCTGTGCACACCTGAGCTGCTCAGCCCCTCCTCACCTGTACACACCTGAGCTGACCAGCCCCTCCTCACCTGTGCACACCTGAACTGCTCAGCCCTTCTTCACCTGTACATACCTGAGCTGCCCAGCCCCTCCTCACCTGTGCACACCTGAGCTGCTCAGCGCCTCCTCACCTGTACACACCTGAGCTGCTCAGCCCCTCCTCACCTGTACACACCTGAGCTGGTCAGCCCCTCCTCACCTGTACACACCTGAGCTGCTCAGCCCCTCCTCACCTGTACACACCTGAGCTGCTCAGCCCTTCCTCACCTGTGCACACCTGAGCTGCTCAGCCCCTCCTCACCTGTACACACCTGAACTGCCCAGCCCCTCCTCACCTGTGTACACCTGAGCTACTCAGCCCCTCCTCACTGTGCACACCTGAGCTGCTCAGCTCCTCCTCACTTGTACACACCTGAACTGCTCAGCCCCAACCATAACTGTCACACCTGAGCTGCCCAGCCCCTCCTCACCTGTGCACACCTGAACTGCTCAGCCCCTCCTCACCTTTGCACACCTGAGCTGCTCAGTCCCTCCTCACCTGTGCACACCTGAGCTGCTCAGTCCCTCCTCACCTGTGCACACCTGAACTGCTCAGCCCCTCCTCACCTGTGCACACCTGAGCTGCTCAGCCCCTCCTCACCTGTACACACCTGAGCTGCCCAGCCCCTCCTCACCTGTGTACACCTGAGCTGTACAGCCCCTCCTCACTATGCACACATGAGCTGCTCAGCCCCTCTCCACTGTGCACACATGAGCTGCTCTGCCCCTCCTCACCTGTGCACACCTGAGCTGCTCAGCCCCTCCTCACCTGTACACACCTGAGCTGACCAGCCCCTCCTCACCTGTGCACACCTGAACTGCTCAGCCCTTCCTCACCTGTACATACCTGAGCTGCCCAGCCCCTCCTCACCTGTGCACACCTGAGCTGCTCAGCCCCTCCTCACCTGTACACACCTGAGATGCTCAGCCCCTCCTCACCTGTACACACCTGAGCTGCTCAGCCCCTCCTCACCTGTACACACCTGAGCTGCTCAGCCCCTCCTCACCTGTACACACCTGAGCTGCTCAGCCCCTCCTCACCTGTACACACCTGAGCTTCTCAGCCCTTCCTCACCTGTGCACACCTGAGCTGCTCAGCCCCTCCTCACCTGTACACACCTTAGCTGCTCAGCCCCTCCTCACCTGTACACACCTGAGCTGCTCAGCCCCTCCGCACCTGTGCACACCTGAGCTGCTCAGCCCCTCCTCACCTGTGCACACCTGAGCTGCTCAGCCCCTCCTCACCTGTGCACACCTGAGCTGCTCAGCCCCTCCTCACCTGTGCACACCTGAGCTACTCAGCCCATCCTCACCTGTACACACCTGAGCTGCCCAGCACCTCCTCACCTGTACACACCTGAACTGCTCAGCCCCAGCCATAACTGTGCACACCTGAGCTGCTCAGCCCCTCCTCACCTGTACACACCTGAGCTGCTCAGCCCCTCCTCACCTGTACACACCTGAACTGCTCAGCCCCAGCCATAATTGTGCACACCTGAGCTGCTCAGCCCCTCCACACCTGTACACTCTTGAACTGCTCAGCCCCTCCTCACCTGTACACTCCTTAGCACCTCAGACCCTCCTCACCTGTGGACACCTGAGCTTCTCAGCCCCTGCTCACCTGTACACAACTGAGCTGCTCAGCCCCTCCGCACCTGTACACACCTGAACTGCTCAGCCCCAGCCATAACTGTGCACACCTGAGCTGCTCAGACCCTCCTCACCTGTGCACACCTGAGCTGCTCAGCCCCTCCTCACCTGTACACCCCTGAGCTGCCCAGCCCCTCCTCACCTGTGCACACCTGAGCTACTCAGCCCCTCCTCACTGTGCACACCTGATCTACTCAGCTCCTCCTCTCCTGTGAACACCTGAGCTGGACAGCCCCTCCTCACTGTGCACACATGAGCTGCTCAGCCCCTCTTCACTGTGCACACATGAGCTGCTCTGCCCCTCCTCACCTGTGCACACCTGAGCTGCTCAGCCCCTCCTCACCTGTACACACCTGAGCTGACCAGCCCCTCCTCACCTGTGCACACCTGAACTGCTCAGCCCTTCCTCACCTGTACATACCTGAGCTGCCCAGCCCCTCCTCACCTGTGCACACCTGAGCTGCTCAGCCCCTCCTCACCTGTACACACCTGAGCTGGTCAGCCCCTCCTCACCTGTACACACCTGAGCTGGTCAGCCCCTCCTCACCTGTACACACCTGAGCTGCTCAGCCCCTCCTCACCTGTACACACCTGAGCTGCTCAGCCCTTCCTCACCTGTGCACACCTGAGCTGCTCTGCCCCTCCTCACCTGTACACAACTGAGCTGCTCAGCCCCTCTTCACCTGTACACACCTGAGCTGCTCAGCCCCTCCTCACCTGTACACACCTGAGCTGCTCGGCCCTTCCTCACCTGTGCACACCTGAGCTGCTCTGCCCCTCCTCACCTGTACACAACTGAGCTGCTCAGCCCCTCTTCACCTGTACACACCTGAGCTGCTCAGCCCCTCCTCACCTGTACACACCTGAGCTGCTCAACCCCTCCGCACCTGTGCACACCTGAGCTGCTCAGCCCCTCCTCACCTGTGCACACCTGAGCTGCTAAGCCCCTGCTCACCTGTGCACACCTGAGCTACTCAGCCCATCCTCACCTGTACACACCTGAGCTGCCCAGCACCTCCTCACCTGTACACACCTGAACTGCTCAGCCCCAGCCATAACTGTGCACACCTGAGCTGCTCAGCCCCTCCTCACCTGTACACACCTGAGCTGCTCAGCCCCTCCTCACCTGTACACACCTGAACTGCTCAGCCCCAGCCATAATTGTGCACACCTGAGCTGCTCAGCCCCTCCACAACTGTACACTCTTGAACTGCTCAGCCCCTCCTCACCTGTACACTCCTGAGCACCTCAGCCCCTCCTCACCTGTGCACACCTGAGCTTCTCAGCCCCTCCTCACCTGAACACAACTGAGCTGCTCAGCCCCTCCTCACCTGTACGCACCTGAACTGCTCAGCCCCAGCCATAACTGTGCACACCTGAGCTGCTCAGCCCCTCCTCACCTGTACACACTTGAACTGCTCAGCCCCTCCTCAACTGTACACACCTGAGCTGCCCAGCACCTCCTCATCTGTACACACCTGAACTGCTCTGCCCCAGCCTTAACTGTGCACACATGAGCTACTCAGCCCCTTCTCACCTGTACACACCTGAACTGCTCAGCCCCTCCTCACCTGTACACACCTGAGCTGCCCAGCACCTCACCTGTGCACATCTGATCTGCTCAGCCCCTCCTCACCTGTACACACCTGAGCTGCTCAGCCCCTCCTCACCTGTACACACCTGAGCTTCTCAGCCCCTCCTCACCTGTGCACACCTGAAATGCTCAGCCCCAGCCATAACTGTGCAGACCTGAGCTGCTCAGCCCCTCCTCCCTGTGAACACCTCAGCTGCTCAGCCCCTCCTCACCTGTACACACCTGAGCTGCTCCGCCCCAGCCATAACTGCACACCTGAGCGGCTCAACCCCAGCCATAACTGTCACACCTGAGCTGCTCAGCCCCTCCCCACCTGTACACACCTGAACTGTTCAGCCCCTCCTCACCTGTACACACCTCAGCGGCCCAGCCCCTCCTCACCTGTACACACCTGAGCTGCCCAGCCCCTCCTCACCTGTACACACCTTAGCTGCTCAGTCCCTCCTCACCTGTACACACCTGAGCTGCTCAGCCCCTCCTCACCTGTACACACCTGAACTGCCCAGCCCATCCTCACCTGTACACATCTGAGCTACTCAGCCCCTCCTCACTTGTACACACCTGAGCTGCTCAGCTCCTCCTCACCTGTACACACCTGAGCTGCTCAGCCCATCCTAACCTGTGCACACCTGAGCTGCTCAGCCCCTCCTCACGTGTACACACCTGAGCTGCTCAGCCCCTCCTCACCTGTGCACACCTGAACTGCTCAGCCCCTCCTCACCTGTGCACACCTGAGCTGCTCAGCCCCTCCTCACCTGTACACACCTGAGCTGCCCAGCCCCTCCTCACTGTGCACACCTGAATTGCTCAGCCCCTCCTCACGTGTACACACCTGAGCTGCTCAGCCCCTCCTCACCTGTACACACCTGAGCTGCTCAGCCCGTTCTCACCTGTACACACCTGAGCTGCTCAGCCCCTCCTCACCTGTACACACCTGAGCTGCTCAGCCCCTCCTCACCTGTGCAAACCTGAGCTGCTCAGCCCCTCCTCACCTGTACACACCTGAGCTGCTCAGCCCCTCCTCACCTGTGCACACCTGAGCTACCCAGCCCCTCCTCACCTGTGTACACCTGAGCTACTCAGCCCCTCCTCACTGTGCACACCTGAGCTGCTCAGCTCCTCTCCTGTGATCACCTGAGCTGTACAGCCCCTCCTCACTGTGCACACTTGAGCTGCTCAGCCCCTCCTCACTGTGCACACATGAGCTGCTCTGCCCCTCCTCACCTGTGCACACCTGAGCTGCTCTGCCCCTCCTCACCTGTGCACACCTGAGCTGCTCAGCCCCTCCTCAACTGTACACACCTGAACTGCTCGGCCCCTCCTCACCTGTGCACACCTGAACTGCTCAGCCCATCCTCACCTGTACACACCTGAGCTGCCCAGCCCCTCCTCACCTGTGCACACCTGAACTGCTCAGCCCCTCTTCACCTGTACACACCTGAGCTGCCCAGCCCCTCCTCACCTGTGCACACCTGAACTGCTCAGCTCCTCCTCACCTGTGCACACCTGAGCTGCTCAGCCCCTCCTCACCTGTACACACCTTAGCTGCCCAGCCCCTCCTCACTGTGCACACCTGAATTTCTCAGCCCCTCCTCACCTGTACACACCTGACCTGCTCAGCACCTCCTCACCTGTACACACCTGAGCTGCTCAGCACCTCCTCACCTGTACACACCTGAGCTGCTCAGCCCCTCCTCACCTGTACACACCTGAGCTGCTCAGCCCCTCCTCACCTGTGCACACCTGAGCTGCTCAGCCCCTCCTCACCTGTACACACCTGAGCTGCTCAGCCCCTCCTCACCTGTGCACACCTGAGCTGCTCAGCCCCTCCTCACCTGTACACACCTGAGCTGCCCAGCCCCTCCTCACCTGTGTACACCTGAGCTGTACAGCCCCTCCTCACTGTGCACACATGAGCTGCTCAGCCCCTCTCCACTGTGCACACATGAGCTGCTCTGCCCCTCCTCACCTGTGCACACCTGAGCTGCTCAGCCCCTCCTCACCTGTACACACCTGAGCTGACCAGCCCCTCCTCACCTGTGCACACCTGAACTGCTCAGCCCTTCCTCACCTGTACATACCTGAGCTGCCCAGCCCCTCCTCACCTGTGCACACCTGAGCTGCTCAGCCCCTCCTCACCTGTACACACCTGAGCTGCTCAGCCCCTCCTCACCTGTACACACCTGAGCTGCTCAGCCCCTCCTCACCTGTACACACCTGAGCTGCTCAGCCCCTCCTCACCTGTACACACCTGAGCTACTCAGCCCCTCCTCACCTGTACACACGTGAGCTGCTCAGCCCTTCCTCACCTGTGCACACCTGAGCTGCTCAGCCCCTCCTCACCTGTACACACCTTAGCTGCTCAGCCCCTCCTCACCTGTACACACCTGAGCTGCTCAGCCCCTCCGCACCTGTGCACACCTGAGCTGCTCAGCCCCTCCTCACCTGTGCACACCTGAGCTGCTCAGCCCCTCCTCACCTGTGCACACCTGAGCTGCTCAGCCCCTCCTCACCTGTGCACACCTGAGCTACTCAGCCCATCCTCACCTGTACACACCTGAGCTGCCCAGCACCTCCTCACCTGTACACACCTGAACTGCTCAGCCCCAGCCATAACTGTGCACACCTGAGCTGCTCAGCCCCTCCTCACCTGTACACACCTGAGCTGCTCATCCCCTCCACACCTGTACACTCTTGAACTGCTCAGCCCCTCCTCACCTGTACACTCCTGAGCACCTCAGACCCTCCTCACCTGTGCACACCTGAGCTTCTCAGCCCCTGCTCACCTGTACACAACTGAGCTGCTCAGCCCCTCCGCACCTGTACACACCTGAACTGCTCAGCCCCAGCCATAACTGTGCACACCTGAGCTGCTCAGCCCCTCCTCACCTGTGCACACCTGAGCTGCTCAGCCCCTCCTCACCTGTACACCCCTGAGCTGCCCAGCCCCTCCTCACCTGTGCACACCTGAGCTACTCAGCCCCTCCTCACTGTGCACACCTGATCTGCTCAGCTCCTCCTCTCCTGTGAACATCTGAGCTGGACAGCCCCTCCTCACTGTGCACACATGAGCTGCTCAGCCCCTCTTCACTGTGCACACATGAGCTGCTCTGCCCCTCCTCACCTGTGCACACCTGAGCTGCTCAGCCCCTCCTCACCTGTACACACCTGAGCTGACCAGCCCCTCCTCACCTGTGCACACCTGAACTGCTCAGCCCTTCCTCACCTGTACATACCTGAGCTGCCCAGCCCCTCCTCACCTGTGCACACCTGAGCTGCTCAGCCCCTCCTCACCTGTACACACCTGAGCTGGTCAGCCCCTTCTCACCTGTACACACCTGAGCTGCTCAGCCCCTCCTCACCTGTACACACCTGAGCTGCTCAGCCCCTCCTCACCTGTACACACCTGAACTGCTCAGCCCTTCCTCACCTGTGCACACCTGAGCTTCTCAGCCCCTCCTCACCTGAACACAACTGAGCTGCTCAGCCCCTCCTCACCTGTACGCACCTGAACTGCTCAGCCCCAGCCATAACTGTGCACACCTGAGCTGCTCAGCCCCTCCTCACCTGTGCACACTTGAACTGCTCAGCCCCTCCTCACCTGTACACACCTGAGCTGCCCAGCACCTCCTCATCTGTACACACCTGAACTGCTCTGCCCCAGCCTTAACTGTGCACACATGAGCTACTCAGCCCCTTCTCACCTGTACACACCTGAACTGCTCAGCCCCTCCTCACCTGTACACACCTGAGCTGCCCAGCACCTCACCTGTGCACATCTGAGCTGCTCAGCCCCTCCTCACCTGTACACACCTGAGCTGCTCAGCCCCTCCTCACCTGTACACACCTGAGCTTCTCAGCCCCTCCTCACCTGTGCACACCTGAAATGCTCAGCCCCAGCCATAACTGTGCAGACCTGAGCTGCTCAGCCCCTCCTCCCTGTGAACACCTCAGCTGCTCAGCCCCTCCTCACCTGTACACACCTGAGCTGCTCCGCCCCAGCCATAACTGCACACCTGAGCAGCTCAACCCCAGCCATAACTGTCACACCTGAGCTGCTCAGCCCCTCCCCACCTGTACACACCTGAACTGTTCAGCCCCTCCTCACCTGTACACACCTGAGCGGCCCAGCCCCTCCTCACCTGTACACACCTGAGCTGCCCAGCCCCTCCTCACCTGTACACACCTGAGCTGCTCAGTCCCTCCTCACCTGTACACACCTGAGCTGCTCAGCCCCTCCTCACCTGTACACACCTGAACTGCCCAGCCCATCCTCACCTGTACACATCTGAGCTACTCAGCCCCTCCTCACTTGTACACACCTGAGCTGCTCAGCTCCTCCTCACCTGTACACACCTGAGCTGCTCAGCCCATCCTAACCTGTGCACACCTGAGCTGCTCAGCCCCTCCTCACCTGTACACACCTCAGCTGCTCAGCCCCTCCTCACCTGTGCACACCTGAACTGCTCAGCCCCTCCTCACCTGTGCACACCTGAGCTGCTCAGCCCCTCCTCACCTGTACACACCTGAGCTGCCCAGCCCCTCCTCACTGTGCACACCTGAATTGCTCAGCCCCTCCTCACGTGTACACACCTGAGCTGCTCAGCCCCTCCTCACCTGTACACACCTGAGCTGCTCAGCCCGTTCTCACCTGTACACACCTGAGCTGCTCAGCCCCTCCTCACCTGTACACACCTGAGCTTCTCAGCCCCTCCTCACCTGTGCAAACCTGAGCTGCTCAGCCCCTCCTCACCTGTACACACCTGAGCTGCTCAGCCCCTCCTCACCTGTGCACACCTGAGCTACCCAGCCCCTCCTCACCTGTGTACACCTGAGCTACTCAGCCCCTCCTCACTGTGCACACCTGAGCTGCTCAGCTCCTCTCCTGTGATCACCTGAGCTGTACAGCCCCTCCTCACTGTGCACACTTGAGCTGCTCAGCCCCTCCTCACTGTGCACACATGAGCTGCTCTGCCCCTCCTCCCTGTGCACACCTGAGCTGCTCTGCCCCTCCTCACCTGTGCACACCTGAGCTGCTCAGCCCCTCCTCACCTGTACACACCTGAACTGCTCGGCCCCTCCTCACCTGTGCACACCTGAACTGCTCAGCCCATCCTCACCTGTACACACCTGAGCTGCCCAGCCCCTCCTCACCTGTGCACACCTGAACTGCTCAGCCCCTCTTCACCTGTACACACCTGAGCTGCCCAGCCCCTCCTCACCTGTGCACACCTGAACTGCTCAGCTCCTCCTCACCTGTGCACACCTGAGCTGCTCAGCCCCTCCTCACCTGTACACACCTGAGCTGCCCAGCCCCTCCTCACTGTGCACACCTGAATTTCTCAGCTCCTCCTCACCTGTACACACCTGACCTTCTCAGCACCTCCTCACCTGTACACACCTGAGCTGCTCAGCACCTCCTCACCTGTACACACCTGAGCTGCTCAGCCCCTCCTCACCTGTACACACCTGAGCTGCTCAGCCCCTCCTCACCTGTGCACACCTGAGCTGCTCAGCCCCTCCTCACCTGTACACACCTGAGCTGCTCAGCCCCTCCTCACCTGTGCACACCTGAGCTGCTCAGTCCCTCCTCACCTGTACACACCTGAGCTGCTCAGTCCCTCCTCACCTGTGCACACCTGAGCTTCTCAGCCCCTCCTCACCTGTACACACCTGAGCTGCCCAGCCCCTCCTCACCTGTGTACACATGAGTTACTCAGCCCCTCCTCACTGTGCACACCTGAGCTTCTCAGCTCCTCCTCTCCTGTGAACACCTGAGCTGTACAGCCCCTCCTCACTGTGCACACATGAGCTGCTCAGCCCCTCCTCACTGTGCACACATGAGTTGCTCTGCCCCTCCTCACCTGTGCACACCTGAGCTGCTCAGCCCCTCCTCACCTGTACACACCTGAGCTGCTCAGCCCCTACTCACCTGTGCACACCTGAACTGCTCAGCCCGTCCTCACCTGTACACACCTGAGCTGCCCAGCCCCTCCTCTTCTGTGCACACCTGAACTGCTCAGCCCCTCCTCACCTGTGCACACCTGAGCTGCTCAGTCCCTCCTCACCTGTACACACCTGAGCTGCCCAGCCCTTCCTCACTGTGCACACTTGAATTGCTCAGCCCCTCCTCACCTGTACACACATGAGCTGCCCAGCCCCTCCTCACCTGTACACACCTGAGCTGCCCAGACCCTCCTCACCTGTGCACACCTGAACTTATGAGCCCCAGCCATAACTGTGCACACCTGAGGTGCTCAGCCCCTCCTCCCTGTGAACACCTCAGCTGCTCTGCCCCTCCTCACCTGTGCACACCTGAGCTGCTCCGCCCCAGCCATAACTGCACACCTGAGCTGCTCAGCCCCAGCCATAACTGTCACACCTGAGCTGCTCAGCCCCTCCTCACCTGTACACACCTGAACTGCTCAGCCCCTCCTCACCTGTACACACCTGAACTGCTCAGCCCCTCCTCACCTGTGCACACCTGAGCTGCTAAGCCCCTGCTCACCTGTGCACACCTGAGCTACTCAGCCGATCCTCACCTGTACACACCTGAGCTGCTCAGCCCCTCCTCACCTGTACACACCTGAGCTGCTCAGCCCCTCCTCACCTGTGCACACCTGAACTGCTCAGCCCCTCCTCACCTGTGCACACCTGAGCTGCTCAGCCCCTCCTCACCTGCACACACCTGAGCTGCCCAGCCCCTCCTCACTGTGCACACCTGAATTGCTCAGCCCCTCCTCACGTGTACACACCTGAGCTGCTCAGCCCCTCCTCACCTGTACACACCTGAGCTGCTCAGCCCGTTCTCACCTGTACACACCTGAGCTGCTCAGCCCCTCCTCACCTGTACACACCTGAGCTTCTCAGCCCCTCCTCACCTGTGCAAACCTGAGCTGCTCAGCCCCTCCTCACCTGTACACACCTGAGCTGCTCAGCCCCTCCTCACCTGTGCACACCTGAGCTACCCAGCCCCTCCTCACCTGTGTACACCTGAGCTACTCAGCCCCTCCTCACTGTGCACACCTGAGCTGCTCAGCTCCTCTCCTGTGATCACCTGAGCTGTACAGCCCCTCCTCACTGTGCACACTGGAGCTGCTCAGCCCCTCCTCACTGTGCACACATGAGCTGCTCTGCCCCTCCTCACCTGTGCACACCTGAGCTGCTCTGCCCCTCCTCACCTGTGCACGCCTGAGCTGCTCAGCCCCTCCTCACCTGTACACACCTGAACTGCTCGGCCCCTCCTCACCTGTGCACACCTGAACTGCTCAGCCCATCCTCACCTGTACACACCTGAGCTGCCCAGCCCCTCCTCACCTGTGCACACCTGAACTGCTCAGCCCCTCTTCACCTGTACACACCTGAGCTGCCCAGCCCCTCCTCACCTGTGCACACCTGAACTGCTCAGCTCCTCCTCACCTGTGCACACCTGAGCTGCTCAGCCCCTCCTCACCTGTACACACCTGAGCTGCCCAGCCCCTCCTCACTGTGCACACCTGAATTTCTCAGCCCCTCCTCACCTGTACACACCTGACCTGCTCAGCACTTCCTCACCTGTACACACATGAGCTGCTCAGCACCTCCTCACCTGTACACACCTGAGCTGCTCAGCCCCTCCTCACCTGTACACACCTGAGCTGCTCAGCCCCTCCTCACCTGTGCACACCTGAGCTGCTCAGCCCCTCCTCACCTGTACACACCTGAGCTGCTCAGCCCCTCCTCACCTGTGCACACCTGAGCTGCTCAGTCCCTCCTCACCTGTACACACCTGAGCTGCTCAGTCCCTCCTCACCTGTGCACACCTGAGCTTCTCAGCCCCTCCTCACCTGTACACACCTGAGCTGCCCAGCCCCTCCTCACCTGTGTACACATGAGTTACTCAGCCCCTCCTCACTGTGCACACCTGAGCTTCTCAGCTCCTCCTCTCCTGTGAACACCTGAGCTGTACAGCCCCTCCTCACTGTGCACACATGAGCTGCTCAGCCCCTCCTCACTGTGCACACATGAGCTGCTCTGCCCCTCCTCACCTGTGCACACCTGAGCTGCTCAGCCCCTCCTCACCTGTACACACCTGAGCTGCTCAGCCCCTCCTCACCTGTGCACACCTGAACTGCTCAGCCCGTCCTCACCTGTACACACCTGAGCTGCCCAGCCCCTCCTCTTCTGTGCACACCTGAACTGCTCAGCCCCTCCTCACCTGTGCACACCTGAGCTGCTCAGTCCCTCCTCACCTGTACACACCTGAGCTGCCCAGCCCTTCCTCACTGTGCACACCTGAATTGCTCAGCCCCTCCTCACCTGTACACACATGAGCTGCCCAGCCCCTCCTCACCTGTACACACCTGAGCTGCCCAGACCCTCCTCACCTGTGCACACCTGAACTTATCAGCCCCAGCCATAACTGTGCACACCTGAGGTGCTCAGCCCCTCCTCCCTGTGAACACCTCAGCTGCTCTGCCCCTCCTCACCTGTGCACACCTGAGCTGCTCCGCCCCCGCCATAACTGCACACCTGAGCTGCTCAGCCCCAGCCATAACTGTCACACCTGAGCTGCTCAGCCCCTCCTCACCTGTACACACCTGAACTGCTCAGCCCCTCCTCACCTGTACACACCTGAACTGCTCAGCCCCTCCTCACCTGTACACACCTGAGCTGCCCTGCCCCTCCTCACCTGTACACACCTGAGCTGCTCAGCCCCTCCTCAGCTTTACACACCTGAGCTGCTCAGCCCCTCCTCACCTGAACACACCTGAGCTGCTCAGCTCCTCCTCACCTGTGCACACCTGAGCTGCTCAGCCCCTCCTCACCTGTGCACACCTGAGCTGCCCAGCCCTTCCTCACTGTGCACACCTGAATTGCTCAGCCCCTCCTTACCTGTACACACCTCAGCTGCCCAGCCCCTCCTCACCTGTACACACCTGAGCTGCCCAGACCCTCCTCACCTGTGCACACCTGAACTTATCAGCCCCAGCCATAACTGTGCACACCTGAGGTGCTCAGCCCCTCCTCCCTGTGAACACCTCAGCTGCTCTGCCCCTCCTCACCTGTGCACACCTGAGCTGCTCCGCCCCAGCCATAACTGCACACCTGAGCTGCTCAGCCCCAGCCATAACTGTCACACCTGAGCTGTTCAGCCCCTCCCCACCTGTACACACCTGAACTGCTCAGCCCCTCCTCACCTGTACACACCTGAACTGCTCAGCCCCTCCTCACCTGTACACACCTGAGCTGCCCTGCCCCTCCTCACCTGTACACACCTGAGCTGCTCAGCCCCTCCTCACCTTTACACACCTGAGCTGCTCAGCCCCTCTTCACCTGTACACACCTGAGCTGCTCAGCTCCTCCTCACCTGTGCACACCTGAGCTGCTCAGCCCCTCCTCACCTGTGCACACCTGAGCTGCTCAGCCCCTCCTCACCTGTACACACCTGAGCTGCCCAGTCCCTCCTCACCTGTGCACACCTGAACTGCTCAGCCCCTCTTCACCTGTACACACCTGAGCTGCCCAGCCCCTCCTCACTGTGCACACCTGAATTGCTCAGCCCCTCCTCACCTGTACACACCTGAGCTGTTCAGCCCCTCCTCACCTGTGCACACCTTAGCTGCTCAGCCCCTCCTCACCTGCACACACCAGAGCTGCTCAGCCCCTCCTCACCTGTGCACACCTGAGCTGCTCAGCCCCTCCTCACCTGTACACACCTGAGCTGCTCAGCCCCTCCTCACCTGTGCACACCTGAGATGCTCAGCACCTCCTCACCTGTACACACCTGAGCTGCCCAGCCCCTCCTCACCTGTGTACACCTGAGCTACTCAGCCCCTCCTCACTGTGCACACATGAGCTGCTCAGCTCCTCCTCTCCTGTGAACACCTGAGCTGTATAGCCCCTCCTCACTGTGCACACATGAGCTGCTCAGCCCCTCCTCACTGTGCACACATGAGCTGCTCTGCCCCTCCTCACCTGTGCACACCTGAGCTGCTCAGCCCCTCCTCACCTGTGCACACCTGAGCTGCTCAGCCCCTCCTCACTGTGCACACCTGAATTGCTCAACCCCTCCTCACCTGTACACACCTGAGCTGCCCAGCCCCTCCTCACCTGTGCACACCTGAACTGCTCAGCCCCTCCTCACCTGTGCGCACCTGAGCTGCTCAGCCCCTCCTCACCTGTACACACCTGAGCTGCCCAGACCCTCCTCACCTGTGCACACCTGAACTTATCAGCCCCAGCCATAACTGTGCACACCTGAGGTGCTCAGCCCCTCCTCCCTGTGAACACCTCAGCTGCTCTGCCCCTCCTCACCTGTGCACACCTGAGCTGCTCCGCCCCAGCCATAACTGCACACCTGAGCTGCTCAGCCCCAGCCATAACTGTCACACCTGAGCTGCTCAGCCCCTCCTCACCTGTACACACCTGAACTGCTCAGCCCCTCCTCACCTGTACACACCTGAACTGCTCAGCCCCTCCTCACCTGTACACACCTGAGCTGCCCTGCCCCTCCTCACCTGTACACACCTGAGCTGCTCAGCCCCTCCTCACCTTTACACACCTGAGCTGCTCAGCCCCTCCTCACCTCTACACTCCTGAGCTGCTCAGCTCCTCCTCACCTGTGCACACCTGAGCTGCTCAGCCCCTCCTCACCTGTGCACACCTGAGCTGCTCAGCCCCTCCTCACCTGTACACACCTGAGCTGCCCAGCCCCTCCTCACCTGTGCACACCTGAACTGCTCAGCCCCTCTTCACCTGTACACTCCTGAGCTGCCCAGCCCCTCCTCACCTGTGCACACCTGAACTGCTCAGCCCCTCCTCACCTGTGCACACCTGAGCTGCTCAGTTCCTCCTCACCTGTACACACCTGAGCTGCCCAGCCCCTCCTCACTGTGCACACCTGAATTGCTCAGCCCCTCCTCACCTGTACACACCTGAGCTGTTCAGCCCCTCCTCACCTGTGCACACCTGAGCTGCTCAGCCCCTCCTCACCTGCACACACCAGAGCTGCTCAGCCCCTCCTCACCTGTGCACACCTGAGCTGCTCAGCCCCTCCTCACCTGTACACACCTGAGCTGCTCAGCCCCTCCTCACCTGTGCACACCTGAGATGCTCAGCACCTCCTCACCTGTACACACCTGAGCTGCCCAGCCCCTCCTCACCTGTGTACACCTGAGCTACTCAGCCCCTCCTCACTGTGCACACATGAGCTGCTCAGCTCCTCCTCTCCTGTGAACACCTGAACTGTATAGCCCCTCCTCACTGTGCACACATGAGCTGCTCAGCCCCTCCTCACTGTGCACACATGAGCTGCTCTGCCCCTCCGAACCTGTGCACACCTGAGCTGCTCAGCCCCTCCTCACCTGTGCACACCTGAGCTGCTCAGCCCCTCCTCACTGTGCACACCTGAATTGCTCAACCCCTCCTCACCTGTACACACCTGAGCTGCCCAGCCCCTCCTCACCTGTGCACACCTGAGCTGTTCAGCCCCTCCTCACCTGTACACACCTGAGCTGCCCAGCCCCTCCTCACCTGTGCACACCTGATCTACTCAGCCCCTCCTCACCTGTACACACCTGAGCTGCCCAGACCCTCCTCACCTGTGCACACCTGAACTTATCAGCCCCAGCCATAACTGTGCACACCTGAGGTGCTCAGCCCCTCCTCCCTGTGAACACCTCAGCTGCTCTGCCCCTCCTCACCTGTGCACACCTGAGCTGCTCCGCCCCAGCCATAACTGCACACCTGAGCTGCTCAGCCCCAGCCATAACTGTCACACCTGAGCTGCTCAGCCCCTCCCCACCTGTACACACCTGAACTGCTCAGCCCCTCCTCACCTGTACACACCTGAACTGCTCAGCCCCTCCTCACCTGTACACACCTGAGCTGCCCTGCCCCTCCTCACCTGTACACACCTGAGCTGCTCAGCCCCTCCTCACCTTTACACACCTGAGCTGCTCAGCCCCTCTTCACCTGTACACACCTGAGCTGCTCAGCTCCTCCTCACCTGTGCACACCTGAGCTGCTCAGCCCCTCCTCACCTGTGCACACCTGAGCTGCTCAGCCCCTCCTCACCTGTACACACCTGAGCTGCCCAGTCCCTCCTCACCTGTGCACACCTGAACTGCTCAGCCCCTCTTCACCTGTACACACCTGAGCTGCCCAGCCCCTCCTCACTGTGCACACCTGAATTGCTCAGCCCCTCCTCACCTGTACACACCTGAGCTGTTCAGCCCCTCCTCACCTGTGCACACCTTAGCTGCTCAGCCCCTCCTCACCTGCACACACCAGAGCTGCTCAGCCCCTCCTCACCTGTGCACACCTGAGCTGCTCAGCCCCTCCTCACCTGTACACACCTGAGCTGCTCAGCCCCTCCTCACCTGTGCACACCTGAGATGCTCAGCACCTCCTCACCTGTACACACCTGAGCTGCCCAGCCCCTCCTCACCTGTGTACACCTGAGCTACTCAGCCCCTCCTCACTGTGCACACATGAGCTGCTCAGCTCCTCCTCTCCTGTGAACACCTGAGCTGTATAGCCCCTCCTCACTGTGCACACATGAGCTGCTCAGCCCCTCCTCACTGTGCACACATGAGCTGCTCTGCCCCTCCTCACCTGTGCACACCTGAGCTGCTCAGCCCCTCCTCACCTGTGCACACCTGAGCTGCTCAGCCCCTCCTCACTGTGCACACCTGAATTGCTCAACCCCTCCTCACCTGTACACACCTGAGCTGCCCAGCCCCTCCTCACCTGTGCACACCTGAACTGCTCAGCCCCTCCTCACCTGTGCGCACCTGAGCTGCTCAGCCCCTCCTCACCTGTACACACCTGAGCTGCCCAGACCCTCCTCACCTGTGCACACCTGAACTTATCAGCCCCAGCCATAACTGTGCACACCTGAGGTGCTCAGCCCCTCCTCCCTGTGAACACCTCAGCTGCTCTGCCCCTCCTCACCTGTGCACACCTGAGCTGCTCCGCCCCAGCCATAACTGCACACCTGAGCTGCTCAGCCCCAGCCATAACTGTCACACCTGAGCTGCTCAGCCCCTCCTCACCTGTACACACCTGAACTGCTCAGCCCCTCCTCACCTGTACACACCTGAACTGCTCAGCCCCTCCTCACCTGTACACACCTGAGCTGCCCTGCCCCTCCTCACCTGTACACACCTGAGCTGCTCAGCCCCTCCTCACCTTTACACACCTGAGCTGCTCAGCCCCTCCTCACCTGTACACTCCTGAGCTGCTCAGCTCCTCCTCACCTGTGCACACCTGAGCTGCTCAGCCCCTCCTCACCTGTGCACACCTGAGCTGCTCAGCCCCTCCTCACCTGTACACACCTGAGCTGCCCAGCCCCTCCTCACCTGTGCACACCTGAACTGCTCAGCCCCTCTTCACCTGTACACTCCTGAGCTGCCCAGCCCCTCCTCACCTGTGCACACCTGAACTGCTCAGCCCCTCCTCACCTGTGCACACCTGAGCTGCTCAGTTCCTCCTCACCTGTACACACCTGAGCTGCCCAGCCCCTCCTCACTGTGCACACCTGAATTGCTCAGCCCCTCCTCACCTGTACACACCTGAGCTGTTCAGCCCCTCCTCACCTGTGCACACCTGAGCTGCTCAGCCCCTCCTCACCTGCACACACCAGAGCTGCTCAGCCCCTCCTCACCTGTGCACACCTGAGCTGCTCAGCCCCTCCTCACCTGTACACACCTGAGCTGCTCAGCCCCTCCTCACCTGTGCACACCTGAGATGCTCAGCACCTCCTCACCTGTACACACCTGAGCTGCCCAGCCCCTCCTCACCTGTGTACACCTGAGCTACTCAGCCCCTCCTCACTGTGCACACATGAGCTGCTCAGCTCCTCCTCTCCTGTGAACACCTGAGCTGTATAGCCCCTCCTCACTGTGCACACATGAGCTGCTCAGCCCCTCCTCACTGTGCACACATGAGCTGCTCTGCCCCTCCTCACCTGTGCACACCTGAGCTGCTCAGCCCCTCCTCACCTGTGCACACCTGAGCTGCTCAGCCCCTCCTCACTGTGCACACCTGAATTGCTCAACCCCTCCTCACCTGTACACACCTGAGCTGCCCAGCCCCTCCTCACCTGTGCACACCTGAACTGCTCAGCCCCTCCTCACCTGTGCGCACCTGAGCTGCTCAGCCCCTCCTCACCTGTACACACCTGAGCTGCCCAGCCCCTCCTCACCTGTGAACACCTGAACTGCTCAGCCCCTCCTCACTTGTGCACACCTGAGCTGCTCAGCCCCTCCTCACCTGTGCACACCTGAGCTGCTCAGCCCCTCCTCACCTGTGCACACCTGAGCTGTTCAGCCCCTCCTCACCTGTACACACCTGAGCTGCCCAGCCCCTCCTCACCTGTGCACACCTGAGCTACTCAGCCCCTCCTCACCTGTACACAACTGAGCTGCTCAGCCCCTCCTCACTGTGCACATATGAGCTGCTCAGTCCATCCTCACCAGTGCCCACCTGAGCTGCTCATCCCCTCCTCACTGTGCACATATGAGCTGCTCAGCCCCTTCTCACCTGTGAACACCTGAGCTGTACAGCCCCTCCTCACTGTGCACACCTGAGCTGCTCAGCCCCTCCTCTCCTGTGAACACCTGAGCTGTACAGCCCCTCCTCACTGTGCACACATGAGCTGCTCTGCCCCTCCTCACCTGTGCACACCAGTGTGGCATAGATTGAGAAGAGTAGGGGTCCTAGGACAGTGCCTTGAGGGACTCCTACAGAGAGGGGGCGGGTGAGGAGGTCGTGTGGGAGTGGGAGACGCTAAATTTGCGGTTAGAAAGGTATGAGGAGATCCAAAATAGGGCGACGTCTTTGATGCCAAAGGAAGACAGGATCTGTAGTAGGAAGCAATGGTCAACTGTATCGAAAGCAGAAGACAGGTCAAGAAGAAGGAGTACAGAGAATTGTCTGCTAGCTTTGGATGTAAGTAAGTCATTGGTGATTTTTAAGGGCAGTGTCAGGAACATATTAATATCAGGAAAATGTTCTTCCATATCTGCCAGACATAGATGATCACCCCCCTCCCTTATTCCCCTTCTGCTCAGCACAAAAGCCCCAATTAACCCAAGCCTGGTAAATAGTTTATGCAAATACGACCTACCAAGGAGTGTTATAACTTCATTAGGAAGTAAGCATCTTGTCCCTGAAAGACGCAGGAGGTAATTAAAATGCAGGCTTGCACTAATTTGCGTGTAACTGTTGAAGCTGCTTCCCAAGCTTCAAAGGGGAATTTGCAGACATGATGACTCCGATATGAATTATGAGATATTATGAGTTCCATACGTCCGGCAATAACGAGACCCAAATGGGTAGTGACCAAATCAGCCCAGGAATGTGTAGGTACTTTTCCAGGGCTGTAACCAAAATCAGGGAGCTGTAGCGCAAAAACACCAGAATGGCAGACTGCAGCTATGGAAAGTGTGATATCAAAATATAGATAAAATCATAAGGGAAAAAATGGTGTAGTTTGCAAGCTTCTGCGATCAACGAGCAATCATTTATCACAGAAATTAGCGTCTTTAATAAAAATGTACAGGCTGTAGACCGGCCCACATGTCACCACAAGGGGCGTGTGGCCAGATCTCCCCTTAGGTATAAGAGAACCCATGGAGAAGACAAGAGCACTCATTGCCAGGGGGGAATAAGAATTATAAGCAACGGGTCCTGTTCAATAACAGCATATTCCAACCGGGGAGCCCCTCCTCCACCTATATTGAGTCGTCGCAGCAAACTTTATAGTGTAAGTTTCACTTTTTATCCTGTTTTATTTTATGTATCTGCATATGTATTTTAATGTCCCCTTTGTAACATCCTTGTATATATTTTTCCTAAACACTGCCTCTCTTTTGGATTAAATATAAAATTTAATAGTTCTGTTTCTTTTGTTCTGTAATCGTTTCCTCCCCCGAAGCCATATACGCTACCAAAACGCAGGCGTCCGGCCAGGCCTGTATTATATATAAAACTCGGCCGGTGGTGGCAGAGAGTATTAATAATTGGGCTATCGTGAAGCTGACAGTGACCGTACAGAGGGCGTTAAACACGGATTCCAGGCTGTGGAACCCAGGGTGTTGAGCCATACGCTCACTGGTCGCTTACCGATACCTACGTAGAGAGTAGTCTGGATCGCGTGCTCGCTACTCCGGACGAAATACGGGCAGCGTGACGGCACGGTGAGATATTGTGGGATCTCCCCGGTGTCGTCCTGACTGTGTGTGGGTGGAATCCCTGACAAATTGTCGGCAGCGGTGGGATACTGTGTGATCCTGCCGGTGCGGTTCCTGACAAATTGGTGGCAGCGGTGGGATATTGTATGATCCTGCTGGTGCCGTCCCTGACAGGCAGTTTCGGTGGAATGATGGAGGCAGTTGCCGAAGAAAGAGTTAGATGAAAAGTGGGAGGAAAGTTCAGCGTGAACGTGTTGCTCAAGGAGTTTGGAGGCAAATGGGAGCAGCGATATGAGGCGATAGATGGACAAGGCGATTGGGTCGAGGGATGGCTTTTTGAGGATGGGCGTGATTGTGGCATGTTTGAAGGCTGCGGGGAAAGTACCAGAAGATAGTGATAGGTTGAAGAGATGGGTTAGGGATGGGATGAGTGTGGGGGTGAGGTTGGGGAGGAGGTGGGATGGGATGGGGTCGAGTGCACATGTGGTGAGGTGTGATTTGGAGAGGAGACGAGTAAGGTCTCTTTCCGTGATGTTGGGAAGGGAGTTTATGGGGGTAGGGAAATGGTGTGGAAAACAAAGGGGTTGTGGTGGTCGGACAGTAAAGACTTGCCATGTTTGGTCAATCTTGTTTTTGAAGTGTATGGCAAACTCCTCAGCAGAAATGACGGAGGTTGGAGGGGGCAGTGGAGGGCGGAGGAGAGAGTTAAGTGTTGAATAACTGTTTGGGGTTGTAGGATAGGGAGGATATCAGGGTTGTGAAGTAGGCCTGTTTAGCAGAGGTGAGGGCTGATCTGAATGCGAGTGTTGCTTGTTTGAATGCAGTGAAGTTATCTTGAGTATGTGTATTCTTCCAACACCGCTCTGCAACCCTGGACGCTTGTCGAAGCTGTTTAGCGAGGTTGTTGTGCCAGGGTTGCCTGTTGACTCGTCGCACTCTGCCATGCACAAGAGGGGTGACTGAATCAATAGCTGATGCGAGAGTGGCATTGTAGAAAGCTGTCTGTGTTATGGAGTGAGGATATGGATGTCAGTGGTAGAACAGAGTCCGAGAGTGTGTGAGTGTCTAGATGTGCAAGGTTTCTGCGGGGGTGTGCTAATTGCCGGACATGGGTGACAGGTGAGGAGGACAGAGATGAGAATGTGAGTAGATGGTGGTCAGATAGGGGTAGGGGGGAGGTTGTGAGGTTAGATAGGGAGCAGAGTCGGGTGAAGATAAGGTCTAGTGTGTGTCCGTGTGTGTGGGTGGCTGAGGAGGACCACTGACTAAGTCCAAAGGATGAAGTAAGCGACAAGAGTTTGGATGCTGCTGACTGGCGAGTGTCAATGGGGATGTTGAAATCGCCCATGATGATTGTGGGAATGTCAGCAGAGAGAAAGTAAAGAAGCCAGGTGGAGAATTGGTCAATAAAGGCAGTGACTGGGCCCGGAGGTCAGTATATGACAGCCACTTGAAGGTTGGAGGGAGAGTGGACTTCAAAAGAACGGAGAATAAGGAAGGGAAGAGGAGGAGTAGTGTTATGTTCTGCTACCAGAGCTAAGGAAAGAGAGGAGATCTGTCCCTACGATAGAACTCAGCTGAATCCCTACGAAGTAACAGGGAACCTGATCCTGCGATCAGACCTGCTAAAGTCCTAAGCTAGTCTGTACGAAGACCTATAGATGTGGGGGAGGAATCCCTACAAGTACTAAGGACTGGGAGGAATATGGGACACCTCCTAACAGAAATAGTAGCAGACAGACGAACAAACAAAATATAAAGAACATAGAGGTCAGTAAACCAAGCAAACTAACAGAGCAAGACACAGAGCACAGGCTAGCTAGAAAGTAGATATACAATGAAGTCCAGCAAAGCCAGAAGGGCGGAGCAGGATTAAATAGGCCAACAAGGTCATGTGACCAGCAAAGGAAAAAAAACCTAACAGCAAGGTTCTAACAGTACCCCCCCTTCTAAGAGGATCCTCCGGATCCCCTAGGACCAGGCTTATCAGGAAATCTCCTGTGAAACGCTCTGATAAGTCTGGACGCGGAAACATCATCTGACCTCACCCAAGAGTTATCCTCGGGTCCGAAACCTTTCCAGGCCACAAGATACTGCAAACTACCTCTATACCGTCTAGAGTCAAGGATGCGAGAAATTTCATATTCCCCGTCCTCCACCACCGGAGGAACAGAGGCAGAGGCGTCACCATCCGACACAACAGCTTTTTTTAACAGAGAGACATGAAAGACCGGATTAATTCTCCAGGAGGTAGGAACCTCCAACCTAACAGCAGATTGGTTGACAACCTGAAGCACCTTAAAGGGCCCTACAAACTTGGGACCCAATTTCTTAGAAGGAATCCTCAACCGCAGATTCCTAGAGGACAACCAAACCATGTCACCAACAGCGAACAAAACCTCCTGTCGTTTCCTATCAAAGTAGTCTTTAGATTTTCTGTTGGCCTCCTGAAGATTACCACGCACATCCGTCCAAACTCTTTCCAAATCACCGGAAAAATTCTCCTCCTCAGGCACGGCAGATCCCAACTTGGAGAACGACCCAAACGACGGATGTCTCCCAGAACAACAAAAAAAAGGCGAACAACCAGCAGAAGAAGATGTATGATTGTTCAGAGCAAATTCGGCAAGTGGCAGAAACTCAGACCACCCCTCTTGATTGTCTGCCACAAAACAACGCAAGAACTGCTCAACATCCTGGTTTTTCCTTTCTGTCTGGCCATTAGATTCAGGATGATATCCGGACGAAAACGACAAATGAATTCCCAACCTGTCACAAAAGGCACTCCAAAAACGAGCCACGAACTGAGGACCCCTATCAGAAACAATGTCAGTAGGAACGCCATGAAGTCTGACAATTTCCTTGACAAAGGCCTTAGCGAGAGTTTTAGCGCAGGGCAGTTTGACGAAGGGAACCAAGTGACACATCTTACTAAAACGGTCCACGACCACCCAGATGACAGTAAAACCCTCAGAGGGGGGAAGGTCAGTTATAAAGTCCATAGCCAAATGTGTCCAAGGAGCACTGGGGACCTCCAAAGGACAAAGCAACCCCGCAGCAGGAGTATGTGAGGACTTAGATCTAGCACATATAGTACATTGACGCACCCACTTAATGACTTCCTTCTGCCATCCAGGCCACCAAAAACTGCGACCCACCAGTCTCTTGGTCTCAGAGATTCCGGGATGACCTGCCAACCGAGATTCGTGACACTCAACAAACAAATCTCTCCTAAAGGTCCCAGGCACAAACAACCTCCCATGAGGAGTGTTAGATGGGGCATTCTCCTGAGCTTTAAGAATCTCATCTTCCAAAACGGAGTCTAAAGCAGCTATCACAACACCTTCTTGTAAAATGTTTTCCTCTTTCTCAGCACCGACTATGGGAGAAAAACTGCGAGACAAGGCATCCGCCTTAACATTCTTAGTACCAGGGATGTAAGTAACGGAGAAATTAAACCGCGAGAAAAACAGTGCCCACCTAGCCTGACGGGCATTCAGGCGCTTGGCAGTGTCAAGATATATCAGATTTTTATGATCCGTAAGAACCTGAACGGGAAATTCCGCACCTTCCAAGAAGTGGCGCCAGTGTTCAAATGCGAGTTTAATAGCCAATAATTCCCGATTACCAATATCGTAATTCAATTCAGTCTCCGAAAATTTTTTTGAAAAAAAGGCACAGGGATGTAATCCATCCCCGTTATCCTGAGACAATACTGCGCCAACCCCCACAGAGGAAGCATCAACCTCAACCAAAAACGGCCTAGTAACATCAGGCTGCATAAGGATGGGAGCAGAGGTGAACCTCTCCTTGAGATACACAAAAGCTTCAATGGCCTCAGAAGACCACTGAACCGCATCAGCACCTTTCCTGGTGAGATCAGTCAGAGGTTTGACAATACTAGAAAAAATTTTTATGAATTTTCTATAGTAATTGGCGAAACCCAAAAACCTCTGTATCGATTTCAAACCAATAGGCCTAGGCCATTCCTGCACAGCCTGAACCTTAACCGGATCCATCTCAAAACCTTTGCTGGAGATAATGTAGCCCAAAAAACTAATTCTCTGTACAGCGAACTCACATTTCTCCAGCTTAGCAAAAAGCGAATTGTCCATTAATAACTGTAATACCTCACGCACGCTCCGCCAATGAGACTCCAGATCCAGCGAATAAATCAAAATGTCATCCAAATACACAACCACATTTTTACCGATCAAAGGTCTAAGGATGTCATTAATCAGATTCTGAAAAAATGCAGGAGCATTAGTAAGACCAAAAGGCATAACCAGATTCTCAAAATGACCCACAGGAGTGTTAAAAGCAGTCTTCCATTCATCACCCTCCTTCATGCGCAACAGATTGTATGCCCCCTTAAGGTCAATTTTAGAGAACCACTTGGCCCCCAATAACTGGTTAAACAGATCAGGAATCAATGGCAGTGGGTAAGGATTGCGTACCGTAATTTTGTTAATCTCACGGAAATCCAGACAAGGACGTAAACCGCCGTCCTTTTTTTTTACAAAAAAAAATCCAACCGCCACAGGAGACTTAGAGGGCCTAATGTGACCGGCGGCCAAGCTTGTCTGTGTGTATTCCTCCAAAGCCTTCCTCTCAGGAATAGTAAGGTTAAATAAACGACTTTTAGGAAGAGTCGCTCCAGGGACAAATTCAATAGAACAATCATAGTCTCTATGGGGAGGCAAAACCTGCGATTCCTTCTCAGAAAAAACTCTCCAAAAATCCTGAATAGGAACAGGCAATTCTCCCCTATCCAAAGCTGCAATACGCCCGTTACAACACTTGTCATAACATTTATGGCTCCAGGATTTAATTTCACTGGTAGACCAATCCAGTACAGGATTGTGAAATTTTAACCAGGGCAAACCCAATATTACTGGAGAAGGCAAGTTATTCAACACTACCAAATCCAATTTCTCATGGTGAACACCATTAATAGTGAGAGGAAATTCACAGACCTTGAGAGTAATATTCTTCAAAGGGGAGCCATCCACAGAAACCACAGCAATGGGGGATGATAAAGGTTCAGGTTTTAAATTGAGTTTTTCCACGAATCCCCCATCAATTACATTCAGTGTAGACCCGCAATCAACAAACACCCGAAATTCCATTAATTTTTCCTGAGCAATCGTGGAAGCAGCTAAAAATACACCCTTGGAATTTAAACAGGCAATACGGGCGTGACTGACCATTTTTTTTTCTTTCTTCATACGAAGCTCACAGCCTTTAATCAAATGACCAGATTTTCCGCAATAGAAACACAAGCCTTCCGAAAAACGACGTTCTTTTTCTTGAGAGCGAGGTGCCACCGATCCAATCTCCATCGGTTCACCACTGTTAGTACACACATTATCATAACCAGAAACTGACATAGCAGAGGATTTGCTCTCATTAACCCTAGCACGCAGTCTTCTATCCACCCGTATAGCTAATTGCATAGCCTGTTGCAAATCCTCAGGTGTAGGATAAGCAATTAGCAGGTCTTTAACCCTTTCACTGAGCCCAGCAAGAAATAGACTTTTCAGAGCAGAATCGTTCCACCCTGTTTGAGTGGACCAACGACGAAAATGAGTACAATATTTTTCGACATTACCTGATCCTTGTTTTAAACGTCTCAACTCAGTCTCAGCTGATGCGACACGGTCAGGATCATCATATAATAGTCCTAAAGCAGAAAAAAAACTATCCACTGATCTGAAGCATGTATCACTAGGTTGCAAAGAAAAGGCCCACTCCTGAGGCTCTTTGCGCAAAAGTGACATTATGAACCCTACGCGCTGGGATTCATCCCCAGAGGACTTGGGTCTCAAACGAAAATACAATAAGCAAGCATTTTTAAATGAAAAAAATTCTCGATGTTCACCAAAAAATAAATCCGGCAAACATACCTTAGGCTCCAAGAAATGTGCTCCAGAATAGTTACTCACGTGCTGACGGAGCTCGGCCACTTCCAGAGAGAGTCCCTGCAGGCGATGAGCCAAATCCTGAACCGACACCATGATGGAACAGAAAAATCTTTCCTTAGAGAATTTGCTGGCTGGACTTACTGTTATGTTCTGCTACCAGAGCTAAGGAAAGAGAGGAGATCTGTCCCTACGATAGAACTCAGCTGAATCCCTACGATGTAACAGGGAACCTGATCCTGCGATCAGACCTGCTAAAGTCCTAAGCTAGTCTGTACGAAGACCTATAGATGTGGGGGAGGAATCCCTACAAGTACTAAGGACTGGGAGGAATATGGGACACCTCCTAACAGAAATAGTAGCAGACAGACGAACAAACAAAATATAAAGAACATAGAGGTCAGTAAACCAAGCAAACTAACAGAGCAAGACACAGAGCACAGACTAGCTAGAAAGTAGATATACAATGAAGTCCAGCAAAGCCAGAAGGGCGGAGCAGGATTAAATAGGCCAACAAGGTCATGTGACCAGCAAAGGAAAAAAAACCTAACAGCAAGGTTCTAACAAGTAGGGCTAAAGGTGCAGTTGTTAGAGAGGAGTAGACCCACTCCCCCACTTTGGAAGTGCATTGAGGTGAAGGGTACATTGCTGGAAAAGGAAAAAAAAAAAAAAATCTTTAAATCTCTTAGTTTGCGAGTGTGAACGAGCTGCGTGTGTCCGGAGCGTAAGTGCGAACGGAAGTAAGTGTGTGACTTGTTTTTCAGTGAAGAGGTATTGGGAATCCTGCAGAAAATACCTGTGTGAATTGCGGTGAGTGGCTGCATTGTGACCTGCTGAGTGCTTTTCTACCTGTTTAGATTTATTGGGCTTTTTAAAATCTATTTTCTCACTACAGTTTTAGTTTCTTAGTAAACTACCTGTGTATTTAAGGGTTAACTACATGGCACTAAAATCCTGAGGTGTAGATTTACTCACAAGGGGTTAATTAAGGGGAAGGGGTCATAATTAAGGGTTTATAAGGGGCAGCTGGTTGGGCATCAAGTCCTTTGGAAGTGCATTGAGGTGAAGGGTACATTGCTGAAAAAAAAAAAAAAAAAAACTCTTTAAATCTCTTAGTTTGCGAGTGTGAACGAGCTGCGTGTGTCCGGAGCGTAAGTTGCGAACGAAAGTAAGTGTGTGACTTGTTTTTCATTGACTTTGGATTCAGGGAGTTTGGAAGGGAGGACTTAGGATTGAATTGCTGACTGTATTTCATTCTTTCTTTACTTTACTTTTTACTTAATTAATCCACCTGACCTACTTAGCTGATTCCCCCGTCCATACTTGATACTTAATTGATCCTCTGTCCATACTTAACTGATCCCCCGCCGATATCTAATTGATACACTTGCACATCCCTAATTGATCCCCGTCCATACACCTATATATAAATAATTGTGTTTTGTACTTATATATATATACTGACTGTATCCTCATATTTAGAATGACGTCCATGTTGGCCGGAGCCGTGCAGTGTACATCTTGCGCAATGTATGCATTCCGTGAGCAACCGCTCGAGGATCCATACTGCTGCGAGAGATGTGAGCATATCGTGCACTTGGAAGCCCAAATTCTGGATCTAAGTGCTCAGATAGCGGTACTGAGGAGCATCGACAACATGGAACGGAGTTTGCTGCTCACCGAGCAGACACTCAATGGGTCAATACTGGGGGTGGAGCATAGAGGGGAAGTGCAGGCTGAACAGGCAGGGAGCTGGATAACAGTTAGGAGGGATAGAGGGAAGAAGTATAGGAAGGCTGGTTCAGAACCGGCATTATTGGAGCACGACAGATCCTCTGACCGCCGGGGGAGTGTATGCTCCAGTAATGAGGGGGGGGGGGGAAGTGTAGGGCAGGCAAGACAGGTTCTGGTAGTGGGTGACTCTATTATTAGGGGGACAGACAGGGCAATCTGTCACAAAGACCGGGATCGCCGAACGGTGTGCTGCCTCCCTGGCGCTCGAGTCCGGCACATCGCGGATCAGGTTGACAGGTTACTGGGTGGGGCTGGCGAAGACCCAGCGGTCATGGTCCACATCGGCACCAATGACAAAGTGAGTGGTAGATGGAGGGTCCTTAAAAATGATTTCAGGGACCTAGGTAGGAAGCTTAGGGCAAGGACCTCCAAGGTAGTTTTCTCAGAAATACTACCAATCCCGCGAGCCACACAGGAGCGCCAACAGGAGGTTAGGGAGGTGAATAAGTGGCTAAAGAGTTGGTGCAAGGCAGAAGGGTTTGGGTTCATGGAGAACTGGGCCGACTTCGCGGTCGGCTACAGGCTCTACCGTAGGGACGGGCTGCACCTCAATGGGGAGGGTGCAGCGGTGCTGGGGAAGAAGATGGCTAATAGGTTGGAGGAGTTTTTAAACTAGAGACGGGGGGGGGGGACCAAGGAAATAGGTGGGATGTGAGGGTGGAGAGGGGGGTGGGGATAGTACAGTTAGATCGTTAGAGAAGAATAGGATGCTAAATAACCCCAAAGTTTTATCTTGCATGCTGACCAACGCAAGAAGCCTGACCAACAAGGCGGATGAGCTGCGGGCGCTTATATCGGAGGAGAGGTATGACATTGTAGGTATAACAGAGACTTGGCTAGACGATAGCTACGACTGGGCAGTAAATTTAACAGATTATAGTTTATTTAGAAGGGACCGGAAACAGGGGAAAGGCGGAGGAGTCTGCTTATATGTAAAGTCATGTCTAAAACCCAGACTAAGGGAAGATATAGGAGAGGGAGAAGAGGGGGTCGAGTCCATGTGGGTAGAGATAGAGGGGGCAAAAAATAATAATAAAATATTACCGGGGGTCTGCTATAAGCCACCAAATATAACAGAGGAGAATGAGAATCTGCTATTAGGACAAATAGACAAAGTAGCAAAACATAATGAAGTGATTGTAATGGGGGATTTCAACTACCCGGATATTGACTGGGAAATAGAAACCTGTAGATCTCCGAAAGGAAAAAGGTTCTTGACAAATATTAAGGATAATTATCTCTCCCAACTAGTGCAGGAACCAACGAGAGGGAAGGCCGTGTTGGACTTAATATTGACTAATAGGCCTGATAGAATAACTGAGGTACAGATAGGGGGGCACCTAGGTAATAGCGACCATAATATTATCGACTTCAAAATGCCCTTCAGTAGGGTTATCAATAAGGGAACAACAAAAACATTAAACTTTAGGAGGGCGAAGTTTGATCAGCTGATAGAAAACCTTCAACTTATTGACTGGGACAAAGTTCTTAATCAAAGGAATACGAATAGTAAATGGGAAACCTTCAAAAGAATTCTGAAAAGAGCAATGAGGTGGGCGTCAGGGGGACCGGTTTTGCGTAAGAGTTGGTGTACCGGAGTTCCGCCCTGAGTTGGTGTCGCCTGAAGATCTTATCCCTGGGAAAACCCTGACTGTTACCGGGATTGGGGGTGTTCACCGTCCTTTGCCCATGGCCTGGGTTTTCCTAGACTGGGGTGCGGGGAGGGGGTTGCTGGAAGTGGGGGTGTCAGAGAACCTCCCGACCAATGTTTTATTGGGGACTGATCTGGGACGGTTGATTGCCCAGTCTGTTCCTGACAACCCTCCTGGATCTGATATGTCGTATAATGCCACTGTCAATAACGTCTGTGATGAAAATGCTGAACATATGAACACTAATATGATGCATAATGATGATATGTATTGTAGTAACGGAGTGCTCAGCCACGTCGCCCGGCGGGGTGATGTTGCTGAGGACCCCCAAGACGGAGCCAGCATGAGTGCTAAGGGCGTTGGGAGCAGGCCCGGGAACCTTGAAGCCAGTGGTCCCGTGCTGCCGACCAGTTTCACGACGGACTGTGACTTGGCCGGTAGCAACTGCCCCATGACTGGCACGGTTCCTGAGGTATTGGGGGATGGTGGGGAGGTGGTGCCTCCAGCCTGTCAGGCTGATGGTAAGGGGTTGTTGTCCTCCGGGAAGATGGCCTACATAGCCGCTGTCACCCGGATTATGAGTACCCAGAACGCACGCGATGTGCTGCCTTCTGGGCCCTCATCCCATGGTGGGACAACAGAACTGGCTGTGGACCCAGAGCCAGTCCCAGTCAGTTCCAGCGAGGTGGGGGCCCTAACGTCGCTTCTGGAGTTCCTGGTGGCTCTGCGCACAGATGTCAGCCTAGAGGCGCTAAGGGACCTCGCAGAGAAGCCAATCTCCGAATACGATAAGAAGAGGGTATTCTGGGATAAGGAGAGGTTGTACCGAGAAACGGTCCCCTGTAACCCCCAACAGGAGTGGGTAAGGAGAGACAGCTGGTCGTGCCCTATCAGTTTAGGGAGGAGTTGTTCCGGGTTGCCCATGAGATTCCTCTACCTGGACACTTGGGGGGCTACAAAACCAAGGCCCGGCTGTCGCTCCACTTCTATTGGCCTCAAATTTGGACAGACATTGCCAACTACTGCCGCTCCTGTATCACGTGCCAAAGAGTGGGGAAGTCGGGGCGTGCCCCCAAGGCTCCCCTGATCTCTTTGCTTGTGATAGAGGAGCCATTCCAAAGGATTGCTGTGGACATCATTGGCCCGCTGGCCATCCCCAGCAGCTTTGGAAAACAGTTCATCCTTACTGTGGTAGACTATGCTACCCGATACCCGGAGGCAGTAGCTCTGTCCTCCATTCGAGCCAATAAGGTGGCGGATGCCCTGCTGGCCATTTTTTCAAGGGTAGGATTTCCCAGGGAGATGCTCACAGACCAGGGGACTCAGTTCATGTCTCGCCTAATGGAAGCTCTCTGTAAGAAAATGCAGGTGCAGCGCCTGGTATCAAGTTCGTATCACCCACAGACCAATGGTTTGTGTGAGCGATTCAATGGTACCCTTAAGCTGATGCTTAAGATGCTGGTCGAGTCCCATGGGCGCGACTGGGAGCGGTACCTCCCACACCGGCTCTTTGCTTACAGAGAGGTACCACAGGCCTCAACGGGGTTCTCCCCCTTCGAGCTCCTGTACTGCAGACGAGTCCGGGGACCCCTTGGTCTGGTAAGAGGGAAGGGGAACTGAACACCCCCGAAGTGTCCGCCATAGAGTATGTCATGCGGCTCCGTGACAAAATGCAGGCAATGACACAGTTGGTGCATGAGAATATGGTGCAGGCCCAGGCCAGCCAGAAGCTGTGGTACGACTGGAACGCCCGGGAGCGGGTGCACGAAGTGGGTCAGAAGGTGTGGGTCTTAGTCCCCATGACCCAGAACAAGCTTCAGGTGGCCTGGGAAGGCCCATACCCCATATGCCAGCGCCTCAATTATGTGAACTACGTGGTCACCATTGACCATGCCAGGAAGAGGAGGAAGGTCTTCCACATCAACATGATGAAAGCTCACCATTACAGGGAGGCCTGTATGTAGCGTCCCCAAAGAAGGCCAGACAGAAGTCTTGGTGGACTTACCGGCCACCGCCCGGGACGGAGGGTCTATTGAGGAAGTGGAATTCAACCCGCAGCTATCCACGGACTAGAAGTCCCAGCTACGAGAGGTGTTCCGGCCTTACTTGACCCTCTTCACGGGTGTCCCTGGGAGGATGCAGCTAGCTGTCCACCAGGTGGACACAGGGAGTCACCGCCCAGTTCGTCAATCCACTTACCGTGTCCCTCTAGAGGTGCAGAAAGACATGAAGGTGGAGGTAGATGAGGTGTTGGACCTAGGGGTGATCCAACGGTCAAAAAGTGCGTGGGCCGCGCCTGTTGTCCTAGTCCCGAAAAAGGACCGGACCACCAGATTCTGCTGTATGAATCCCTTATCATGCCCTTTGGCATGAGGAATGCACCTGCCACTTTCCAGCGATAAGTCAACCAGCTGCTCGAGGAACTGGAGGGGTTCTCGGTTGCGCACCTGGATGACATTGCCATTTTCAGTCCCACCTGGGAGGAACACCTGATGCACCTGGAGCAGGTGCTCAGGTGGGTCTAGGGCGCTGGGTTGACTATCAAGCCTGCAAAGTGTCAGGTAGGCATGACGGAGGTGCAGTACCTCGGACACCGAGTGAGTGGCGGAACTCTGAAGCCCGAGCCTGGGAAGGTTGATGCCATCACCTCCTGGCCCTCCCCCAAAACCAAGAAGCAGGTGATGTCCTTCTTGGTACGGCAGGGTACTATAGGAAGTTTGTTCCCAACTATAGTGCCCTTGCTAAGCTTCTGACGGACCTCACAAAAAAGAAGCTGCCGCAGACAGTTGACTGGACAGCTGACTGTGAGTGGTCCTTCACGGCGCTGAAAGCTGCCCTGGCCAGTTCCCCAGTTCTGCAGGCCTCGGACTTCACTCAGCAGTTTGTAGTCCAAACGGACGCCAGTGCATTTGGCCTGGGTGCTGTGCTCAGCCAGGTAAACAGGCAGGGGGAAGAGCATCCGGTGATGTTCCTCAGCCGCAAGCTCTTACCCCAGGAAGTGGCATACGCTACTGTGAAGGAGTGCCTCGCTATAGTGTGGGCCCTGTGGAAGCTGCAGCCCTATCTGTACGGGCGCAACTTCACCATAGTACTGACCACAACCCCCTCAGCTGGCGGCACCGGGTGTCCAGTGACAATGTTAAACTACTGTGGTAGAGCCTGGCTCTACAGCAGTACAATTTTACCATTCAGCACAAGAAGGGTAGTGAACATGGCAATGCAGACAGGCTGTCCCGTCAAGGAGAGACTGAGGAGGCAGTCTTAAAGGGACGATCTGTAAATCACCCCTTACGCCACCTCAAAGAGGGTGAGATGTCAGGAAAATATTAATGTCAGTAAAATGTTCTTACATATTTGCCTGACATAGATGTTCACCCCCTCCCTTACTCCACTCACCACTTGTCAGCACCGAGCTGTCCCCTTTTCCTCAGCACAAAAGCCCCAATTAACACACGACTGAGAAATAGCTTACGCAAACAATGCCAGCCAAGGAGTGTTATAACTTCGTTAGGAAGCAAGCATCTTGTCTCTGAAAGACACAGGAGGTAATTAAAACTCTGGCTTGCACTAAGTTGCGTGTATCCGTGAGGCTGTTCCCTAGCCTCAAAGGGAAATTTGCAGACACGCTGTCTCCGAAACGAAAAATTAAATATTGTAAGGTCCATGCGTCTGACAATAACGGGACCTATATCTTTAGAGATAGAATTAACTAGGGAATGATAAAGATATTTTTCTGGCACTGAAAAATGCTACCTAGAGCTGTAGCGCAAAAACACCAGAATAGCAGACTGCAGCTACGCGATGTGTGGTCTCTAAATAAAAATAAAATCATAAGGGAAAAAATGGCGTTGTTTGCAAGCTTCTGCAATCAACGAACGATGAGTTATTGCAGAAGTTAGCTTTTTAATAAAAATGTACAGGCTGGAGACCGGCCCACATGATGTCACCACAAGGGGCACGGGGCCAGATCGCCCCTTAGGTATAAGAGAATCCATGGAGAAGACAGGGGCACTCATTGCCAAGGGGGTATAAGGATTATGTTAGAACTCTCCTGTTAGGTTTTTTTGAGTTTGCTGGTCACATGACCATTTTTGCCTATTTAATCCGGCTCCGCCCTCCTTGCCTTGCTGGACTTCATTGTATTTACTACTCTTGAGCTAGCTTGGTGCTCTGTTGCCGTTCTCTGTTAGTTTTGCTAGGTCTTCTGACCTCTATGCTTTTTGTTGTGTGTTTGTCTTTGACTGCTACTATTTCTGCTAGGAGGTGTCCAACTTATTCCAGTCCCTAGTTCTTGTAGGGATACCTTCCTCACATCTATAGGTCTTCGTACAGACTAGCCGAGGACTTTAGCGGGTCTGATCGCAGGATCAGGTTCCCCGTTACATCGTAGGGATCTAGTTTAGTTCTATTGTAGGGACAGATCTCCTGTCTTTCCTTAGTCTCTGTAGCAGATCATAACAGTAAGTCCAGCCCTAAAAGAAAAAAAAAAAAAATAAAAATGTTATCTAAGGAAAGACCTCCAGTTTTCCATCATGGTCTCGGTTCAAGATTTGGCTCAACGCTTGCAGGGACTCTCTCTGGAGGTGGTCAAGCTCCAACAACACGTGAGTAGCTGTCCTGGAGCACATTTTGTTGAACCAATAAATCTGCCTGATTTATTTTTTGGCGAACAACAAGATTTTTTTTCTTTTAAAAATGCTTGTTTATTGTATTTTCGTTTGAGACCCGGATCCTCTAGTGATGAATCACAGCGCATAGGGTTCATAATGTCACTTTTGCGCAAAGATCCTCAGGGATGGGCCTTCTCTCTCCAACCTAGTGATACGTGCTTTAGATCAGTGGATAGTTTTTTTTCTGCTTTGGGTTTGTTGTACGATGATCCTGATCGTGTCTCATCTGCTGAGTCTGAATTAAGACGTTTGAGGCAGGGATCGGGTAATGTGGAAAAATATTGTTCTCACTTCCGTCGGTGGTCTGCCCAGGTGGGGTGGAACGATTCAGCTTTGAAAAGCTTGTTTCTTGCAGGGCTAGGTGAAAGGGTTAAGGATTTACTGATTGCTTATCCCACACCTGGAAACTTGCAGGAGGCAATGCAATTAGCTATACGGGTGGACAGGAGACTGCGTGCAAGGGTTAATGAGAGTAAATCCTCTGCCATGTCAGCTCCGAGTCTTGAGAGGGTCTGTGCTGACAATGGAGAGCCGATGGAGATTGGGGCGATGGCACCCCGCTCTCAGGAAAAAGACCGCAGGCTTTCTGAAGGTTTGTGCTTCTATTGCGGAAATTCTGGTCATTTTATTAAGAGCTGTGTGCTTCGTATGAAGAAAGAAAAAAAAATGGTCAGTCATGCCCGTATTGCCTGTTTAAATTCTAAGGGAGTATTCCTATCTGCCACTACTGCTGCTCAGGATGAATTAATTGAATTTCGGGTATTTTTGGATTGTGGTTCTACTCTGAATGTGATTGATGGGGGATTCTTGGAAAAACTTAGATTAGAACCTAAAACTTTGTCATCCCCTATTTCTGTGGTTTCTGTTGATGGCTCTCCCTTGAAGAGTGTTACTCACAAGGTCTGTGAATTTCCCCTCACTATTAATGGCATTCATCAAGAGAATTTGGATTTGGTGGTATTGGATAATTTGCCTTCTCCAGTAATATTGGGGTTACCCTGGTTAAAATTGCACAATCCTGTATTGGATTGGTCTACCAATGAAATTAAGTCCTGGAGCCCTAAGTGTTATGACAAGTGTTGTAACGGGCGTATTGCAGCTTTGGATAGGGGAGAATTGCCTGTTCCTATTCAGGATTTTTGGAGAGTTTTTTCTGAGGAGGAGTCACAAATTTTGCCTCCCCATAGAGACTATGATTGTACCATTGAATTTGTCCCTGGAGCGACTCTTCCTAAAAGTCGTTTATTTAATCTGACTATTCCCGAGAGAAAGGCTTTGGAGGAATACATACAGACAAGTTTGGCCGCCGGTCACATTAGGCCCTCTAAGTCTCCTGTGGCTGTTGGATTTTTTTTTGTAAAAAAGAAAGATGGCGGTTTACGTCCTTGTCTGGATTTTCGTGAGATTAATAAAATTACTGTACGCAATCCTTACCCACTGCCATTGATTCCTGATCTGTTTAACCAGTTAGTGGGGGCCAAGTGGTTCTCTAAAATTGATCTCCGGGGGGCATACAATCTGTTGCGCATGAAGGAGGGTGATGAATGGAAGACTGCTTTTAACACTCCTGTGGGTCATTTTGAGAATCTGGTGATGCCTTTCGGTCTCACCAATGCTCCAGCATTTTTTCAGAATCTTATTAATGACATCCTTAGACCTTTGATCGGCAAAAATGTGGTTGTGTATTTGGATGACATTTTGATTTATTCGCCAGATCTAGAGTCTCATTGGCGGAGCGTGCGTGAGGTATTACAGTTATTAATGGACAATTCTCTTTTTGCTAAGCTGGAGAAATGTGAGTTCGCTGTACAGAGAATTAGTTTTTTGGGCTACATTATCTCCAGCGAGGGCTTTGAGATGGACCCGGTGAAAGTTCAGGCTGTGCAGGAATGGCCTAGGCCTATTGGTTTGAAATCGATACAGAGGTTTTTGGGTTTCGCCAATTACTATAGAAAATTCATAAAAAATTTTTCTAGTATTGTCAAACCTCTGACTGATCTCACCAGGAAAGGTGCTGATGCGGTTCAGTGGTCTTCTGAGGCCATTGAAGCTTTTGTGTATCTCAAGGAGAGGTTCACCTCTGCTCCCATCCTTATGCAGCCTGATGTGACTAAGCCGTTTTTGGTTGAGGTTGATGCTTCCTCTGTGGGGGTTGGCGCAGTATTGTCTCAGGAAAACAAGGATGGATTACATCCCTGTGCCTTTTTTTCAAAAAAATTTTCTGAGACTGAACTTAATTACGATATTGGTAATCGGGAATTGCTGGCGATTAAACTCGCATTTGAACACTGGCGTCACCTCTTGGAAGGTGCTGAATTTCCCATTCAGGTTTTCACTGATCATAAAAATCTGATATATCTTGATGCTGCCAAGCGCCTGAATGCCCGTCAGGCTAGGTGGGCACTTTTTTTCTCACGGTTTAATTTTTCCGTTACTTACATCCCGGGTACCAAGAATGTTAAGGCGGATGCCTTGTCTCGCAGTTTTTCTCCCATAGTCGGTGCTGAGAAAGAGGAGAACATTTTACAAGAAGGTGTTGTGATAGCTGCTTTAGACTCCGTTTTGGAGGATGAGATTCTTAAAGCACAGGAGAATGCCCCATCTAACACTCCCCATGGGAGGTTGTTTGTGCCTAGGACCTTTAGGAGAGATTTGTTTGTTGAGTGTCATGAGTCTCGGTTGGCAGGTCATCCAGGAATTTCTGAGACCAAGAGACTTGTGGGTCGCAGTTTTTGGTGGCCTGGATGGCAGAAGGAAGTCATTAAGTGGGTGCGCCAATGTACTGTGTGTGCAAGATCCAAGTCTTCGCATGCTCCTGCTGCGGGGTTGCTTTGCCCTCTGGAGGTTCCTAGTGCACCTTGGACACATCTGGCTATGGACTTTATTACTGACCTTCCCCCCTCTGAAGGTTTCACGGTCATCTGGGTGGTCGTGGACCGTTTTAGCAAGATGTGTCACTTGGTTCCCTTCATCAAACTGCCCTGCGCTAAGACACTCGCTAAGGCCTTTGTCAAGGAAATTGTCAGACTACATGGTGTTCCTACTGACATTGTTTCTGATAGGGGTCCTCAGTTCGTGGCTCGTTTTTGGCGTGCCTTTTGTGACAGGTTGGGAGTTCATTTGTCGTTTTCATCCGGATATCATCCTGAGTCTAATGGCCAGACAGAAAGGAAAAACCAGGATGTTGAGCAGTTCTTGCGTTGTTTTGTGGCAGACAATCAAGAGGGGTGGTCTGAGTTTCTGCCACTTGCTGAATTTGCTCTTAACAACCATACATCCTCTTCTGCTGGGTGTTCGCCTTTTTTTTGTTGTTCTGGGAGACATCCGTCTTTTGGGTCATTCTCCAAATTGGTTTCGGCTGTGCCTGAGGAGGAGAGTTTTTCCGGTGATTTGGAGAGAGTTTGGACGGATGTGCGTGGTAATCTTCAGGAGGCTAACAAAAAATCTAAGAGGTACTTTGATAGGAAACAGCAAGAGGTTTTGTTTGCTGTTGGTGACATGGTTTGGTTGTCCTCTAAGAATCTGCGATTGAGGATTCCTTCTAAAAAATTGGGTCCCAAGTTCATAGGGCCCTTTAAGGTGCTTCAGATAGTTAACCAATCTGCTGTTAGGTTGGAGGTTCCTACGTCCTGGAAGATTAACCCGGTGTTTCATGTTTCTCTATTGAAAAAAGCTGATGTTTCGGATGGTGACGCCTCTGCCACTGTTCCTCCGGTGGTGGAGGACGGGGAATATGAAATTTCCCGCATCCTAAATTCTAGACGGTATAGAGGGAGTTTGCAGTATCTCGTCGCTTGGAAGGGTTTCGGACCTGAGGATAACTCATGGGTGAGGGCGGATGATGTTTCTGCTTCCAGACTTGTCAGAGCGTTTCACAGGAGGTTTCCTGGTAAGCCTGGGCCTAGGGGATCCGGAGGATCCTCTTAGAAGAGGGGGTACTGTTAGAACTCTCCTGTTAGGTTTTTTTGAGTTTGCTGGTCACATGACCATTTTTGCCTATTTAATCCGGCTCCGCCCTCCTTGCCTTGCTGGACTTCATTGTATTTACTACTCTTGAGCTAGCTTGGTGCTCTGTTGCCGTTCTCTGTTAGTTTTGCTAGGTCTTCTGACCTCTATGCTTTTTGTTGTGTGTTTGTCTTTGACTGCTACTATTTCTGCTAGGAGGTGTCCAACTTATCCCAGTCCCTAGTTCTTGTAGGGATACCTTCCTCACATCTATAGGTCTTCGTACAGACTAGCCGAGGACTTTAGCGGGTCTGATCGCAGGATCAGGTTCCCCGTTACATCGTAGGGATCTAGTTTAGTTCTATTGTAGGGACAGATCTCTTGTCTTTCCTTAGTCTCTGTAGCAGATCATAACAGATTATAAGCAACGGGTCCTGTTCAATAACAGCATAATCCAACTGGGGAGCCCCTCCTCCACCTATAATGAGTCATCTCTGCGATCGTATAGTGTAAGTTATCTTATTTTATCCTGTTTATTTTATGTAACTGTTTATGTATTTTAATGTTCCCTTTGTAACATGCTTGTATATATTTTTCCTAAACACTGCCTCCCTTTTGGATTAAATATAACATTTAATAGTCCTGTTTCTTTTGCTCTGTAATCGTTCCCTTCCCCGAAGCCATATACGCTACCAAAACTCAGGCGTCCGGCCAGGCCTGTATTATATTTCAAACTCGGCCGGTGGTGGCAGAGAATATTAATAATAATTGGGCTATCGTGAAGCTGACAGTGACTGTACGAAGGGCGTTAAACACGAGGTGTGATGCCATATGCTTGCTGGTCACTTGACGATATCCAGGTAGCGAGTAGTCTGGATCGGGTGCTCGCGACTCCGGACGAAATACGGACAGCGTGACGGCACGGTGAGATATTGCGTGATCGCCCCGGTTTAGTCTCGCCTGTGTGTTGGAATTCCTGACAGGCACTTAGAGGGCTTGACTTTTAGACCATAGCTAGTGAAGGTCTTGAAGACATCTGACAGGTGCACAAGGTGTTTTTCATATGTTCTGGAAAACACGATCACATCATCTAGATAAATCAGGACAGTCTCAAAGTTCTTGTGACCTAGACAGTATTCCATTAGCCTTTGAAAAATTCCGGGGGCATTGCACAGCCCAAATGGCATAAAATTGAATTCCAACAGACGCATAGGTGTTGTGAAAGCTGTTTTCTCTCGGTCTTCTGGGGCTACATGTACTTGCCAATACCCACTGGTCAGGTCCAATGTTGAGAAGAATGCAGCAGACTTTAAAGCTGTGAAGTATTCCGCAATACGTGGCATGGGGCAGGCATCTTTGTTTGTGACACCATTCAGCTTTCTATAGTCCCAACAGAAATGGATGTTCCCATCTTTCTTTCTCATGAGGACAAGTGGTGCTGCCCAGGGACTGTCTCAGATAACATTTGTGCTTTTCATGTCCTGGATTAGCTTTTTCACTGGCTGGTACATGGTTGGAGGGATGGGCCGATGTATTTGCCGAATAGGTGGGAGTGAACCAGTGGGGATAGTGTGCTGGATGACTTCCACTTTCCCAAAGTCCATGGGATTTTTACTGAAGGCTTGATGGTGTTCTTTCACGACCTTTAGAACTCCACTCCTCCACTCGTCTGGGGTGTTCTGGTTGTCCACATAGATCTCTTTCCACCATGGGATTTCAGGGGTTTTCACTGGACTAACCAGTCTGGGCACTTTGTTGGCAGTTCAGAATCTCTTGATTCAAAATATCCTGGACGGACACTCTTGACAGCTTGGCAACAGCGCGATACTTTCTCAACTTCACCCGTTGATCACTAAGATTCAGCAAACGAATAGGGACTTTTCCTCCGGATACCGTAGCTAGACTCTAGGGGGTCAGAACGGTCACTTCACCATTCATGATAGTCTTGACCTCGAGGACTTATTCGTGCTTTGCAGCAAACCACTATCTCAGCACCTGCAGGCAAAAAGATAGGACGTCTACTCACCAGCTGGGCCATACCGATAGTTCCATCAGTACCAGCAAACTGTTGATGTCCATGCAGTACGCAGATGGTCCTCTGGATCACCTCTGTTTCTGTGGGTGGGCCAGAGTCAGTTCATGCTCTAGGGCATCCAGCATCTCTTGCAGGCAGATTTGCAGAACGTTCATACCCAGGACGACAGGGGGAAATCCATCATCCTTGACTTCAACAAAAATTAGGCCCTGTCAAGGAAGTTTCGCTTGACCGATTTTTATTGTGGGTTCCCAGTAACCTTGCTGGGGAGCAGCTTGTTCATTGCTGGCGATAACATTAATGGAGGCTTCTGGAAGGTGCAGTAACTGGTCAGGTTTCCAGTAGCGTTCATAGCAAGAGGCTTGAATGGTGGTTGCATGGATTTATATAGTGTGACCAAGTTGACAAGCACTTTCCAAGTGATGCTAAAATCACAACCCGCATGCGGAAATGTATGTGAATCCGCATGTACAATCTGCATGTATAATCCGCATGTACAATAAGCACGTACAATCCGCATGTACAATCCGCACGCACAATCCGCACGCACAATCCACATGCACAATCCACATGTACAATCCGCATGCACAATCCACATGTACAATCCGCATGTACAATCCGCATGCACAATCCGCATGTACAATCCGCATGTACAATCCGCACGTACAATCCGCACGTACAATCCACATGCACAATGCGCATGTACAATCCGTATGCACAATCCGCATGTACAATCCGCATGTACAATCCGCACGTACAATCCGCATGTACAATCCGCCCGTACAATCCGCACGCACAATCCGCACGTACAATCCGCACGTACAATCCGCATGTACAATCCGCACGTACAATCCGCACGCACAATGCGCATGTACAATCCGTATGCACAATCCGTATGCACAATCCGCATGTACAATCCGCATGTACAATCCGCATGTACAATCCTCATGTACAATCCGCATGTACAATCCGCATGCACAATGCGCATGCACAATCCGTATGCATAATCCGCATGTACAATCCGCATGTACAATCTGCATGTACAATCCGCATGTACAATCCGCACGCACAATCCGCACGTACAATCCCCATGTACAATCCGCATGTACAATCCGCATGCACAATCCCCATGTACAATCCGCATGTACAATCCGCATGCACAATCCACATGTAAAAACCGCATGTACAATCCGCATGCACGATCCGCATGTACAATCCACACACACAATCCGCATGTACAATCCACATGTACAATCCGCATGTACAATCCGCATATACAATCCGCACGCACAATCCACATGTACAATCCGCACGCACAATCCGCATGTACAATCCGCATGTACAATCCGCACGTACAATCCGGATGCACAATGCGCATGTACAATCCACATGTACAATCCGCATGTACAATCCACATGTACAATCCGCATGTACAATCCGCATGTACAATCCGCATGCACAATCCGCATGTAAAATCCGCATGTACAATCCGCATGCACAATCCGCATGTACAATCCACACACACAATCCGCATGTACAATCCACATGTACAATCTGCATGTACAATCCACATGTACAATCCACATGTACAATCCGCATATACAATCCGCACGTACAATCCGCACGTACAATCCACATGCACAATCCACATGTACAATCCGCATATACAATCCGCACATACAATCCGCACGCACAATCCGCATGTACAATCCGCACGCACAATCCGCACGTACAATCCGCATGTACAATCCGCACGCACAATCCACATGCACAATCCACATATACAATCCGCACGCATAATCCACATGCACAATCCACATGTACAATCCGCATATACAATCCGCACGTACAATCCGCATATACAATCCGCACGCACAATCCGCATGTATAATCCGCATGTACAATCCGCACGCACAATCCGCACGTACAATCCGCACGCACAATCCGCATGTACAATCCGCATGTACAATCCGCACGCACAATCCGCACGTACAATCCGCATGCACAATCCGCATATACAATCCGCATATACAATCCGCACGCACAATCCACATGCACAATCCACATGTACAATCCGCATATACAATCCGCACGTACAATCCGCACGCACAATCCGCACGTACAATCCGCACGTACAATCCGCATGCACAATGCGCATGTACAATCCACATGTACAATCCGCATGTACAATCCGCATGTACAATCCGCATGTACAATCCGCACGCACAATCCGCACGTACAATCCGCATGTACAATCCGCATGCACAATCCGCATGTACAATCCGCATGCACAATCGCATGTACAATCCACACACACAATCCGCATGTACAATCCACATGTACAATCCGCATGTACAATCCACATGTACAATCCACATGCACAATCCGCACATACAATCCGCACGCACAATCCGCATGTACAATCCGCATGTACAATCCGCATGTACAATCCGCACGCACAATCCGCATGTACAATCCGCATGTACAATCCGCACGCACAATCCACATGCACAATCCACATATACAATCCGCACGCACAATCCACATGCACAATCCACATGTACAATCCGCATATACAATCCGCACATACAATCTGCACGCACAATCCGCATGTACAATCCGCATGTACAATCCGCACGCACAATCCGCACGTACAATCCGCATGTACAATCCGCATGTACAATCCCCATGTACAATCCGCACGCACAATCCGCATGTACAATCCGCATGTACAATCCGCATATACAATCCGCACGTACAATCCGCACGCACAATCCACATGCACAATCCACATATACAATCCGCACGCACAATCCACATGCATAATCCACATGTACAATCCGCATATACAATCCGCACGTACAATCCGCATATACAATCCGCACGCACAATCCGCATGTATAATCCGCATGTACAATCCGCACGCACAATCCGCACGTACAATCCGCACGCACAATCCGCATGTACACTCCGCACGTACAATCCGCATGTACAATCCGCACGCACAATCCGCACGTACAATCCGCATGCACAATCCGCATATACAATCCGCACGTACAATCCACATGCACAATCCACATGTACAATCCGCACGCACAATCCCCACGCACAATCCGCATATACAATCCGCACGCACAATCCGCACGTACAATCCGCATATACAATCCGCACGTACAATCCGCACGCACAATCCGCACGCACAATCCGCATGTACAATCCGCATGTACAATCCGCATGCACAATCCGCATATACAATCCGCACGCACAATCCACATGCACAATCCGCATGTACAATCCGCATGTACAATCCACATGTACAATCCGCATATACAATCCGCACGTACAATCCGCACGTACAATCCGCATGTACACTCCGCACGTACAATCCGCATATACAATCCGCACGCACAATCCACATGTACAATCCACATGTACAATCCGCATATACAATCCGCACGTACAATCCGCATGTACACTCCGCACGTACAATCCGCATATACAATCCGCACGCACAATCCACATGCACAATCCACATGTACAATCCGCATATACAATCCGCACGTACAATCCACATGCACAATCCACATGTACAATCCGCATATACAATCCGCACGTACAATCTGCACGCACAATCCGCATGTACAATCCCCATGTACAATCCGCACGCACAATCCGCATGTACAATCCGCATGTACAATCCGCATATACAATCCGCACGTACAATCCGCACGCACAATCCACATGCACAATCCACATATACAATCCGCACGCACAATCCACATGCATAATCCACATGTACAATCCGCATATACAATCCGCACGTACAATCCGCATATACAATCCGCACGCACAATCCGCATGTATAATCCGCATGTACAATCCGCACGCACAATCCGCACGTACAATCCGCACGCACAATCCGCATGTACACTCCGCACGTACAATCCGCATGTACAATCCGCACGCACAATCCGCACGTACAATCCGCATGCACAATCCGCATATACAATCCGCACGCACAATCCACATGCACAATCCACATGTACAATCCGCATATACAATCCGCACGTACAATCCGCACGCACAATCCGCACGCACAATCCGCATGTACAATCCGCATGTACAATCCGCATGCACAATCCGCATATACAATCCGCACGCACAATCCACATGCACAATCCGCATGTACAATCCGCATGTACAATCCACATGTACAATCCGCATATACAATCCGCACGTACAATCCGCACGTACAATCCGCACGTACACTCCGCACGTACAATCCGCACGTACAATCCGCATGTACACTCCGCACGTACAATCCGCATATACAATCCGCACGCACAATCCACATGCACAATCCACATGTACAATCCGCATATACAATCCGCACGTACAATCCACATGTACAATCCGCACGTACAATCCGCATGTACAATCTGCATGTACAATCCGCACGTACAATCCACATGTACAATCCGCACGTACAATCCACATGTACAATCCGCACGTACAATCCGCACGTACAATCCGCACGTACAATCCGTACGCACAATCCACATGCACAATCCACATGTACAATCCGCATATACAATCCGCACGCACAATCCACATGCACAATCCGCATGTACAATCCGCATGTACAATCCACATGTACAATCCGCATATACAATCCGCACGTACAATCCGCACGTACAATCCGCACGTACACTCCGCACGTACAATCCGCACGTACAATCCGCATGTACACTCCGCACGTACAATCCGCATATACAATCCGCACGCACAATCCACATGCACAATCCACATGTACAATCCGCATATACAATCCGCACGTACAATCCACATGTACACTCCGCACGTACAATCCGCATATACAATCCGCACGCACAATCCACATGCACAATCCACATGTACAATCCGCATATACAATCCGCACGCACAATCCACATGCACAATCCACATGTACACTCCGCACGTACAATCCGCATATACAATCCGCACGCACAATCCACATGCACAATCCACATGTACAATCCGCATATACAATCCGCACGTACAATCCACATGTACACTCCGCACGTACAATCCGCATATACAATCCGCACGCACAATCCACATGCACAATCCACATGTACAATCCGCACGTACAATCCGCATATACAATCCGCACGCACAATCCACATGCACAATCCACATGTACAATCCGCACGTACAATCCGCACGTACACTCCGCACGTACACTCCGCACGTACAATCCGCATGTACAATCCGCATGTACAATCCGCACGTACAATCCGCACGTACAATCCGCATGTACAATCCGCACGTACAATCCGCACGTACAATCCGCACGTACAATCCGCATATACAATCCGCATGTACAATCCACATGTACAATCCGCATGTAAAATCCGCACGTACAATCCGCATGCACAATCCGCATATACAATCCGCATGTACAATCCGCATGTACAATCCGCACGTACAATCCGCATGTACAATCCGCACGTACAATCCGCACGTACAATCCGCATGCGTTTTTTCTGCCAGGGAGATGCAGAAACGCTCAGGAAAAATCCGGAGCATTTCTGCTTCGTGGGCACATAGCCTTAGTATTAGCCCAGTGGGTGGGCACTAGAGCAGATAAGATGGGGGGCACTTCTAACAACGTCTGGGTCCTAGGGCTCGGGCCAGGTACCATGGAGTGGGCCTGGTTTTCCAACGACACGAGATTGGTGGACATAGAGTTACATGTGGGGCAGTGGCCGGTCCCGGGTGCACTGCCTGAGTGGACAACAAATCCCCAAGTCAGCAGACTTGGCAGTCCAGAATGAACGAGTGGCAGAACAGATGAGAAGTTGTGCTAAGGAGGAAGGAAGTCTGCGTTGCTGTGCCGTATCCCACCTGTATCCACCTGATAAACTTGGACTGATTAGCAAACGTTTGCCTGTTGTAAAGAACCTGGTGTCCCCTGAGGATGGAAGCCTGGAGGCAGCGGAGTCTGTGATGCACCCCACACCCTACAGCACACTGGGACTGGGACACCCCTTGTCTGTACAGTGCCAGAGCAAAACCGGACCACAGCTCGGTTGCGAATAACGCTCTGGAGCACTTTGCACAACAGCAAGCCCAGCAGGAGAAGAATAAAGTGTTGATGCAACAGTTCCAGCTACAGCAGCAGCAGAAGATGGATCTCCAGGCAGAGGCTGTCCACGGCAGGGAAACCGCACCACCCCCAAACCAAAGTGGCGAGTACCAGGTGAGGAAGATGTTTAGAGCGGCATTGTAAAAGGTGACTTTGGGTGACGATGTCAAGGCCTTCTTAACGATGTTCAATAGGGTGGCAGACCAAGAGAAATTGCCTCTGGAACAATGGGCGGAGGTTCTGGCGCCATATTTGACTGAGGAACCACAGAAGGCGTATTATGGCCTGACCATTCAGGATGCCAAGGAGTATAGCAACCTGAAGGCAGACATTTTGGCTCGTCTGGGCATAACCTTGTCAGTCAGTGTACAGTGGGTGCATCATTGGAGCTATCACAGGGGCAAACCACCCCCCAGTCCCATATGTTTGATCTCTTGCATCCAGAGCAAAAACGGCTGCAGCCTGAGACTTCTTCCCCAGAGCAGATGGTAAGGAGAAGAGTGATGAAACAGTTCATACACTTGCTGCAGAGGCCGGTTCAATGCTGGGTTGCCCAGGGAGATCCCCAGAATGCCGATGACCTGGTGTACATACTGAGCCGTCAGTCAAGAGTTCCCGGGGAAGTCAAAGGGGTTTAACGTCACCTTACTGAGGTTCCCAAAGGGGGCTGACACCCAAAAGAAGGGGACTAAATCTGCACTTATGGGCCGTCCAAAGGCTCAGAAGGCTTCTAAGCCACTTCCGAGAGATCAGTCCTGTGCCATGGTCTGCTGGAGGTGTTGTTCCCCTAGCCATATAGCCGCCCGGTGTCCCGATACCTCGGAGCCCATGGACAGCATCATAGGTCGGCTCTGCTTCTACTTCGTCTACCCTGCGTGCAACGCTGTTCCTCAACTTGGCAGGGGCCTCAGGCCTGCCAGGTATCTGTAAACAGGGTGAAAGTGACTGGATTTATGGACTCTGGGAGACATGTGGTAGATGCTGTACACGGGGATGTGTGGTAGACGCTGTATACGGGGACGTGTGGTAGACACTCAATACGGGGACATGTGGTAGGGATTTGGTCTGGGGACTATTTATATAAGGGTCTGCATTTCTCTTCGGGTCTGGTCTGAGGTCTGTATTTCTCTTTGGGTCTGCTCTAGGGTCTGTATTTCTCTTTGGGTCTGGTCTGGGGTCTGTATTTCTCTTTGGGTCTGGTCTGGGGTCTGTATTTCTCTTTGGGTCTGGTCTGAGGTCTGTATTTCTCTTTGGGTCTGCTCTGGGGTCTGTATTTCTCTTTGGGTCTGGTCTGGGGTCTGTATTTCTCTTTGGGTCTGGTCTGGGGTCTGTATTTCTCTTTAGGTCTGGTCTGGCATCTGTATTTCTCTTTGGATCTGGTCTGTGGTCTGTATTTCTCTTTGGGTCTGGTCTGGGGTCTGTATTTCTCTTTGGGTCTGGTCTGGGGTCTGTATTTCTCTTTGGGTCTGGTCTGGGGTCTGTATTTCTCTTTGGGTCTGGTCTGGGGTCTGTATTTCTCTTTGGGTCTGGTCTGGGGTCTGTATTCCTCTTTGGATCTGGTCTGGGGTCTGTATTTCTCTTTGGGTCTGGTCTGGGGTCTGTATTCCTCTTTCGGTGTGGTCTGGGGTCTGTGTTTCTCTTTGGGTCTGGTCTGAGGTCTGTATTTCTCTTTGGGTCTGGTCTGGGGTCTCTATTTCTCTTTGGGTCTGGTCTGGGGTCTGTATTTCTCTTTGGGTCTGGTCTGGGGTCTGTATTTCTCTTTGGGTCTGGTCTGGCATCTGTATTTCTCTTTGGGTCTGGTCTGTGGTCTGTATTTCTCTTTGGGTCTGGTCTGGGGTCTGTATTTCTCTTTGGGTCTGGTCTGGGGTCTCTATTTCTCTTTGGGTCTGGTCTGGGGTCTGTATTTCTCTTTGGGTCTGGTCTGGGGTCTGTATTTCTCTTTGGGTCTGGTCTGGGGTCTGTATTCCTCTTTGGATCTGGTCTGGGGTCTGTATTTCTCTTTGGGTCTGGTCTGGGGTCTGTATTCCTCTTTCGGTGTGGTCTGGGGTCTGTATTTCTCTTTGGGTCTGGTCTGGGGTCTGTATTTCTCTTGGGGCTGGTCTGGGGTCTGTATTTCTCTTTGGGTCTGGTCTGGGGTCTGTATTTCTCTTTGGGTCTGGTCTGGGGTCTGTATTCCTCTTTGGATCTGGTCTGGGGTCCGTATTTCTCTTTGGCTCTGGTCTGGGGTCTGTATTCCTCTTTCGGTGTGGTCTGGGGTCTGTATTTCTCTTTGGGTCTGGTCTGGGGTCTGTATTTCTCTTGGGGCTGGTCTGGGGTCTGTATTTCTCTTTGGGTCTGGTCTGGGGTCTGTATTTCTCTTTGGGTCTGGTCTGAGGTCTGTATTTGTCTTTGGCTCTGGTCTGGGCTCTGTATTTCTCTTCGGGTCTGGTCTGGGGTCTGTATCTTTCTTTGGGTCTGTATTTCTCTTCGGGTCTGGTCTAGGGTCTGTATTTCTCTTTGGGTCTGGTCTGGGGTCTGTATTTCTCTTTGGGTCTGGTCTGGGGTCTGTATTTCTCTTTGGGTCTGGTCTGGGGTCTGTATTTCTCCTTGGGTCTGGTCTGGGGTCTGTATTTCTCTTGGGGCTGGTCTGGGGTCTGTATTTCTCTTTGGGTCTGGTCTGGAGTCTGTATTTCTCTTTGGGTCTGGTTTGGCATCTGTATTTCTCATTGGGTCTGGTCTGGGGTCTGTATTTCTCTTTGGGTCTGGTCTGGGGTCTGTATTTCTCTTTGGGTCTGGTCTGGGGTCTGTATTTCTCTTTCGGTCTGGTCTGGGGTCTGTATTTCTCTTTGGGTCTGGTCTGGGGTCTGTATTTCTCTTTGGGTCTGGTCTGGCATCTGTATTTCTCTTTGGGTCTGGTCTGGGGTCTGTATTTCTCTTTGGGTCTGGTCTGAGGTCTGTATTTCTCTTTGGGTCTGGTCTGGCATCTGTATTTCTCTTTGGGTCTGGTCTGTGGTCTGTATTTTTCTTTGGGTCTGGTCTGGGGTCTGTATTTCTCTTTGGGTCTGGTCTGGGGTCTGTATTTCTCTTGGGTCTGGTCTGGGGTCTGTATTTCTCTTTGGGCCTGGTCTGGGGTCTGTATTTCTCTTTGGATCTGGTCTGGGGTCTGTATTTCTCTTTGGGTCTGGTCTGGCATCTGTATTTCTCTTTGGGTCTGGTCTGGGGTCTGTATTTCTCTTTGGGTCTGGTTTGGGGTCTATATTTCTCTTTGGGTCTGGTCTGGGGTCTGTATTTCTCTTTGGGTCTGGTCTGGGGTCTGTATTTCTCTTTGGGTCTGGTCTGGCATCTGTATTTCTCTTTGGGTCTGGTCTGTGGTCTGTATTTTTCTTTGGGGCTGGTCTGGGGTCTGTATTTCTCTTTGGGTCTGGTCTGGGGTCAGTATTTCTCTTTGGGTCTGGTCTGGGGTCTGTATTTCTCTTTGCGTCTGGTCTGGGGTCTGCACTTCTCTTTGGGTCTGGTTTGGGGTCTGTATTTCTCTTTGGGTCTGGTCTGGGGTCTGTATTTCTCTTTGGGTCTGGTCTGGGGTCTGTATTTCTCTTTCGGTCTGGTCTGGGGTCTGTATTTCTCTTTGGGTCTGGTCTGGGGTCTGTATTTCTCTTTGGGTCTGGTCTGGCATCTGTATTTCTCTTTGGGTCTGGTCTGGGGTCTGTATTTCTCTTTGGGTCTGGTCTGAGGTCTGTATTTCTCTTTGGGTCTGGTCTGGCATCTGTATTTCTCTTTGGGTCTGGTCTGTGGTCTGTATTTTTCTTTGGGTCTGGTCTGGGGTCTGTATTTCTCTTTGGGTCTGGTCTGGGGTCTGTATTTCTCTTGGGTCTGGTCTGGGGTCTGTATTTCTCTTTGGGCCTGGTCTGGGGTCTGTATTTCTCTTTGGATCTGGTCTGGGGTCTGTATTTCTCTTTGGGTCTGGTCTGGCATCTGTATTTCTCTTTGGGTCTGGTCTGGGGTCTGTATTTCTCTTTGGGTCTGGTTTGGGGTCTATATTTCTCTTTGGGTCTGGTCTGGGGTCTGTATTTCTCTTTGGGTCTGGTCTGGGGTCTGTATTTCTCTTTGGGTCTGGTCTGGCATCTGTATTTCTCTTTGGGTCTGGTCTGTGGTCTGTATTTTTCTTTGGGGCTGGTCTGGGGTCTGTATTTCTCTTTGGGTCTGGTCTGGGGTCAGTATTTCTCTTTGGGTCTGGTCTGGGGTCTGTATTTCTCTTTGCGTCTGGTCTGGGGTCTGCACTTCTCTTTGGGTCTGGTTTGGGGTCTGTATTTCTCTTTGGGTCTGGTCTGGGGTCTGTATTTCTCTTTGGGTCTGGTCTGGGGTCTGTGTTTTTCTTTGGGTCTGTATTTCTCTTTGAGTCTGGTCTGGGGTCTGTATTCCTCTTTGGGTCTGGTCTGGGGTCTGTATTCCTCTTTCGGTCTGGTCTGGGGTCTGTATTTCTCTTTGGGTCTGGTCTGGGGTCTGTATTCCTCTTTGGGTCTGGTCTGGGATCTGTATTTCTCTTTGGGTCTGGTCTGGGGTCTGTAGTTCTCTTTGGGTCTGGTGTCTGTATTTCTTTGGGTCTGGTCTGGGGTCTGTATTCCTCTTTGGGTCTGGTCTGGGGTCTGTATTTCTCTTTGGGTCTGGTCTGGGGTCTGTATTTCTCTTTGGGTCTGGTCTGGGGTCTGTATTCCTCTTTGGCTCTGGTCTGGGGTCTGTATTTCTCTTTGGGTCTGGTCTGGGGTCTGTATTTCTCTTTTGGTCTGGTCTGGGGTCTGTATTCCTCTTTGGGTCTGGTCTGAGGTCTGTATTTCTCTTTGGGTCTGGTCTGGGGTCTGTATTTCTCTTTGGGTCTGATCTGGGGTCTGTATTTCTCTTTGGGTCTGGTCTGGGGTCTGTATTTCTCTTTGCGTGTGGTCTGGGGTCTGTATTTCTCTTTGGGTCTGGTCTGGGGTCTGTATTTCTCTTTGGGTCTGGTCTGGGGTCTGTTTTTCTCTTTGGGTCTGGTGTGGGGTCTGTATTTCTCTTTGGGTCTGGTCTGGGGTCAGTATTTCTCTTTGGGTCTGGTCTGGGGTCAGTATTTCTCTTTGGATCTGGTCTGGCATCTGTATTTCTCTTTGGGTCTGGTCTGGCATCTGTATTTCTCTTTGGGTCTGGTCTGGGGTCTGTATTTCTCTTTGGGTCTGGTCTGGGGTCTGTAGTTCTCTTTGGGTCTGGGGTCTGTATTCCTCTTTGGGTCTGGTCTGGGGTCTGTATTTCTCTTTGGGTCTGGTCTGGGGTCTGTATTTCTCTTTGGGTCTGGTCTGGGGTCTGTATTCCGCTTTGGGTCTGGTCTGGGGTCTGTATTTCTCTTTGGGTCTGGTCTGGTGGCTGTATTTCTCTTTGGGTCTGATCTGGGGTCAGTATTTCTCTTTGGGTCTGGTCTGGGGTCAGTATTTCTCTTTGGGTCTGGTCTGGGGTCTGTATTTCTCTTTGCATCTGGTCTGGGGTCTGCACTTCTCTTTGGGTCTGGTTTGGGGTCTGTATTTCTCTTTGGGTCTGGTCTGGGGTCTGTATTTCTCTTTGGGTCTGGTCTGGGGTCTGTATTTTTCTTTGGGTCTGTATTTCTCTTTGAGTCTGGTCTGGGGTCTGTATTCCTCTTTGGGTCTGGTCTGGGGTCTGTATTCCTCTTTCGGTCTGGTCTGGGGTCTGTATTTCTCTTTGGGTCTGGTCTGGGGTCTGTATTCCTCTTTGGGTCTGGTCTGGGATCTGTATTTCTCTTTGGGTCTGGTCTGGGGTCTGTAGTTCTCTTTGGGTCTGGTGTCTGTATTTCTTTGGGTCTGGTCTGGGGTCTGTATTCCTCTTTGGGTCTGGTCTGGGGTCTGTATTTCTCTTTGGGTCTGGTCTGGGGTCTGTATTTCTCTTTGGGTCTGGTCTGGGGTCTGTATTCCTCTTTGGCTCTGGTCTGGGGTCTGTATTTCTCTTTGGGTCTGGTCTGGGGTCTGTATTTCTCTTTGGGTCTGGTCTGGGGTCTGTATTCCTCTTTGGGTCTGGTCTGAGGTCTGTATTTCTCTTTGGGTCTGGTCTGTGGTCTGTATTTCTCTTTGGGTCTGATCTGGGGTCTGTATTTCTCTTTGGGTCTGGTCTGGGGTCTGTATTTCTCTTTGCGTGTCGTCTGGGGTCTGTATTTCTCTTTGGGTCTGGTCTGGGGTCTGTATTTCTCTTTGGGTCTGGTCTGGGGTCTGTATTTCTCTTTGGGTCTGGTCTGGCATCTGTATTTCTCTTTGGGTCTGGTCTGTGGTCTGTATTTCTCTTTGGGTCTGGTCTGGGGTCTGTATTTCTCTTTGGGTCTGGTCTGGGGTCTCTATTTCTCTTTGGGTCTGGTCTGGGGTCTGTATTTCTCTTTGGGTCTGGTCTGGGGTCTGTATTTCTCTTTGGGTCTGGTCTGGGGTCTGTATTCCTCTTTGGATCTGGTCTGGGGTCTGTATTTCTCTTTGGGTCTGGTCTGGGGTCTGTATTCCTCTTTCGGTGTGGTCTGGGTCTGTATTTCTCTTTTGGTCTGGTCTGGGGTCTGTATTTCTCTTGGGGCTGGTCTGGGGTCTGTATTTCTCTTTGGGTCTGGTCTGGGGTCTGTATTTCTCTTTGGGTCTGGTCTGGGGTCTGTATTCCTCTTTGGATCTGGTCTGGGGTCTGTATTTCTCTTTGGGTCTGGTCTGGGGTCTGTATTCCTCTTTTGGTGTGGTCTGGGGTCTGTATTTCTCTTTGGGTCTGGTCTGGGGTCTGTATTTCTCTTGGGGCTGGTCTGGGGTCTGTATTTCTCTTTGGGTCTGGTCTGGGCTCTGTATTTCTCTTCGGGTCTGGTCTGGGGTCTGTATCTTTCTTTGGGTCTGTATTTCTCTTCGGGTCTGGTCTAGGGTCTGTATTTCTCTTTGGGTCTGGTCTGGGGTCTGTATTTCTCTTTGGGTCTGGTCTGGGGTCTGTATTTCTCCTTGGGTCTGGTCTGGGGTCTGTATTTCTCTTGGGGCTGGTCTGGGGTCTGTATTTCTCTTTGGGTCTGGTCTGGAGTCTGTATTTCTCTTTGGGTCTGGTTTGGCATCTGTATTTCTCATTGGGTCTGGTCTGGGGTCTGTATTTCTCTTTGGGTCTGGTCTGGGGTCTGTATTTCTCTTTGGGTCTGGTCTGGGGTCTGTATTTCTCTTTGGGTCTGGTCTGGGGTCTGTATTTCTCTTTGGGTCTGGTCTGGGGTCTGTATTTCTCTTTGGGTCTGGTCTGGCATCTGTATTTCTCTTTGGGTCTGGTCTGGGGTCTGTATTTCTCTTTGGGTCTGGTCTGAGGTCTGTATTTCTCTTTGGGTCTGGTCTGGCATCTGTATTTCTCTTTGGGTCTGGTCTGTGGTCTGTATTTTTCTTTGGGTCTGGTCTGGGGTCTGTATTTCTCTTTGGGTCTGGTCTGGGGTCTGTATTTCTCGTGGGTCTGCTCTGGGGTCTGTATTTCTCTTTGGGCCTGGTCTGGGGTCTGTATTTCTCTTTGGATCTGGTCTGGGGTCTGTATTTCTCTTTGGGTCTGGTCTGGCATCTGTATTTCTCTTTGGGTCTGGTCTGGGGTCTGTATTTCTCTTTGGGTCTGGTTTGGGGTCTATATTTCTCTTTGGGTCTGGTCTGGGGTCTGTATTTCTCTTTGGGTCTGGTCTGGGGTCTGTATTTCTCTTTGGGTCTGGTCTGGCATCTGTATTTCTCTTTGGGTCTGGTCTGTGGTCTGTATTTTTCTTTGGGTCTGGTCTGGGGTCGGTATTTCTCTTTGGGTCTGGTCTGGGGTCTGTATTTCTCTTTGGGGCTGGTCTGGGGTCTGTATTTCTCTTTGGGTCTGGTCTGGGGTCTGTATTTCTCTTTGGTTCTGGTCTGGGGTCTGTATTTCTCTTTGGTCTGGTCTGGCATCTGTATTTCTCTTTGGGGCTGGTCTGGGGTCTGTATTTTTCGTTGGGTCTGGTCTGGGGTCAGTATTTCTCTTTGGGTCTGGTCTGGGGTCTGTATTTCTCTTTGCGTCTGGTCTGGGGTCTGCACTTCTCTTTGGGTCTGGTTTGGGGTCTGTATTTCTCTTTGGGTCTGGTCTGGGGTCTGTATTTCTCTTTGGGTCTGGTCTGGGGTCTGTATTTTTCTTTGGGTCTGTATTTCTCTTTGAGTCTGGTCTGGGGTCTGTACTCCTCTTTGGGTCTGGTCTGGGGTCTGTATTCCTCTTTCGGTCTGGTCTGGGGTCTGTATTTCTCTTTGGGTCTGGTCTGGGGTCTGTATTCCTCTTTGGGTCTGGTCTGGGATCTGTATTTCTCTTTGGGTCTGGTCTGGGGTCTGTAGTTCTCTTTGGGTCTGGTGTCTGTATTTCTTTGGGTCTGGTCTGGGGTCTGTATTCCTCTTTGGGTCTGGTCTGGGGTCTGTATTTCTCTTTGGGTCTGGTCTGGGGTCTGTATTTCTCTTTGGGTCTGGTCTGGGGTCTGTATTCCTCTTTGGCTCTGGTCTGGGGTCTGTATTTCTCTTTGGGTCTGGTCTGGGGTCTGTATTTCTCTTTGGGTCTGGTCTGGGGTCTGTATTCCTCTTTGGGTCTGGTCTGAGGTCTGTATTTCTCTTTGGGTCTGGTCTGGGGTCTGTATTTCTCTTTGGGTCTGATCTGGGGTCTGTATTTCTCTTTGGGTCTGGTCTGGGGTCTGTATTTCTCTTTGCGTGTGGTCTGGGGTCTGTATTTCTCTTTGGGTCTGGTCTGGGGTCTGTATTTCTCTTTGGGTCTGGTCTGGGGTCTGTTTTTCTCTTTGGGTCTGGTGTGGGGTCTGTATTTCTCTTTGGGTCTGGTCTGGGGTCAGTATTTCTCTTTGGGTCTGGTCTGGGGTCAGTATTTCTCTTTGGATCTGGTCTGGCATCTGTATTTCTCTTTGGGTCTGGTCTGGCATCTGTATTTCTCTTTGGGTCTGGTCTGGGGTCTGTATTTCTCTTTGGGTCTGGTCTGGGATCTGTAGTTCTCTTTGGGTCTGGGGTCTGTATTCCTCTTTGGGTCTGGTCTGGGGTCTGTATTTCTCTTTGGGTCTGGTCTGGGGTCTGTATTCCGCTTTGGGTCTGGTCTGGGGTCTGTATTTCTCTTTGGGTCTGGTCTGGTGGCTGTATTTCTCTTTGGGTCTGATCTGGGGTCAGTATTTCTCTTTAGGTCTGGTCTGGGGTCAGTATTTCTCTTTGGGTCTGGTCTGGGGTCTGTATTTCTCTTTGCATTTGGTCTGGGGTCTGCACTTCTCTTTGGGTCTGGTTTGGGGTCTGTATTTCTCTTTGGGTCTGGTCTGGGGTCTGTATTTCTCTTTGGGCCTGGTCTGGGGTCTGTATTTTTCTTTGGTTCTGTATTTCTCTTTGAGTCTGGTCTGGGGTCTGTATTCCTCTTTGGGTCTGGTCTGGGGTCTGTATTCCTCTTTCGGTCTGGTCTGGGGTCTGTATTTCTCTTTGGGTCTGGTCTGGGGTCTCTATTCCTCTTTGGGTCTGGTCTGGGATCTGTATTTCTCTTTGGGTCTGGTCTGGGGTCTGTAGTTCTCTTTGGGTCTGGTGTCTGTATTTCTTTGGGTCTGGTCTGGGGTCTGTATTCCTCTTTGGGTCTGGTCTGGGGTATGTATTTCTCTTTGGGTCTGGTCTGGGGTCTGTATTTCTCTTTGGGTCTGGTCTGGGGTCTGTATTCCTCTTTGGCTCTGGTCTGGGGTCTGTATTTCTCTTTGGGTCTGGTCTGGGGTCTGTATTTCTCTTTGGGTCTGGTCTGGGGTCTGTATTCCTCTTTGGGTCTGGTCTGAGGTCTGTATTTCTCTTTGGGTCTGGTCTGGGGTCTGTATTTCTCTTTGGGTCTGATCTGGGGTCTGTATTTCTCTTTGGGTCTGGTCTGGGGTCTGTATTTCTCTTTGCGTGTGGTCTGGGATCTGTATTTCTCTTTGGGTCTGGTCTGGGGTCTGTATTTCTCTTTGGGTCTGGTCTGGGGTCTGTTTTTCTCTTTGGGTCTGGTGTGGGGTCTGTATTTCTCTTTCGGTCTGGTCTGGGGTCAGTATTTCTCTTTGGGTCTGGTCTGGGGTCAGTATTTCTCTTTGGATCTGGTGTGGGGTCTGTATTTCTCATTGCGTCTTGTCTGGGGTCAGTACTTCTCTTTGGGTCTGGTTTGGGGTCTGTATTTCTCTTTGGGTCTGGTTTGGGGTCTGTATTTCTCATTGGGTCTGGTCTGGGGTCTGTATTTATCTTTGAGTCTGGTCTGGGGTCTGTATTTTCCTTTTGGTCTGTATTTCTCTTTGGGTCTGGTCTGGGATCTGTATTTCTCTTTGGGTCTGGTCTGGGGTCTGTATTTCTCTTTTGGTCTGGTCTGGGGTCTGTATTTCTCTTTGGGTCTGGTCTGGGGTCAGTATTTCTCTTTGGGTCTGCTATGGGGTCTGTATTTCTCTTTGGGTCTCGTCTGGGGTCTGTATTTCTCTTTGGGTCTGGTCGGGGATCTGTATTTCTCTTTGGGTCTGGTCTGGGGTCTGTATTTCTCTTTGGGTCTGGTCTGGGGTCTGTATTTCTCTTTGGGTCTGGTCGGGGATCTGTATTTCTCTTTGGGTCTGGTCTGGGGTCTGTATTTCTCTTTGGGTCTGGTCTGGGGTCTGTATTTCTCTTTGGGTCTGGTCTGGGGTCTGTATTTCTCATTGGGTCTGGTCTGGGGTCTGTATTCCTCTTTGGGTCTGGTCTGAGGTCTGTATTTCTCTTTGGGTCTGGTCTAAGGTCTGTATTTCTCTTTGGGTCTGGTCTGGGGTCTGTATTTCTCTTTGGGTCTGGTATGGGGTCTGTATTTCTCTTTGGGTCTGGTCTGGGGTCAGTATTTCTCTTTGGGTCTGGTCTTGGGTCAGTATTTCTCTTTGGGTCTGGTCTGGGGTCTGTATTTCTCTTTGCGTCTGGTGTGGGGTCTGTACTTCTCTTTGGGTCTGGTTTGGGGTCTGTATTTCTCTTTGGGTCTGGTCTGGTGTCTGTATTTCTCTTTGGGTCTGGTCTGGGGTCTGTATTTTTCTTTGGGTCTGTATTTCTCTTTGGGTCTGGTCTGGGGTCTGTATTCCTCTTTGGGTCTGGTCTGGGGTCTGTATTCCTCTTTCGGTCTGGTCTGGGGTTTGTATTTCTCTTTGAGTCTGGTTTGGGGTCAGTATTTCTCTTTGGGTCTGGTCTGAGGTCTGTATTTCTCTTTGAGTCTGGTCTGGGGTCTGTATTTCTCTTTGGGTCTGGTCTGGGGTCTGTATTCCTCTTTGGGTCTGGTCTGGGGTCTGTATTTCTCTTTGGGTCTGGTCTGGGGTCTATATTTCTCTTTGGATCTGGTCTGGGGTCTGTATTTCTCTTTGGGTCTGGTCTAGGGTCTGTATTCCTCTTTGGGTCTGGTCTGGGGTCTGTATTTCTCTTTGGGTCTGGTCTGGGGTCTGTATTCCTCTTTGGGTCTGGTCTGGGGTCTGTATTTCTCTTTGGGTCTGGTCTGGGGTCTGTATTTCTCTTTGGGTCTGGTCTGGGGTCTGTATTTCTCTTTGGGTCTGGTCTGGGGTCTGTATTTCTCTTTGGGTCTGGTCTGGGGTCTGTATTCCTCTTTGGGTCTGGTCTGGGGTCTGTATTTCTCTTTCGGTCTGGTCTGGGGTCTGTATTTCTCTTTGGGTCTGGTCTGGGGTCTGTATTTCTCTTTGGGTCTGGTCTGGGGTCTGTATTCCTCTTTGGGTCTGGTCTGGGGTCTGTATTTCTCTTTTGGTCTGGTCTGGGGTCTCGATTTCTCTTTGGGTCTGGTCTGGGGTCTGCACTTCTCTTTGGGTCTGGTCTGGGGTCTGTATTCCTCTTTGGGTCTGGTCTGGGGTCTGTATTTCTCTTTGGGTCTGGTCTGGGGTCTGTATTCCTCTTTGGATCTGGTCTGGTGTCTGTATTTCTCTTTGGGTCTGGTCTGGGGTCTGTATTTCTCTTTGGGTCTGGTCTGGGGTCTGTACTTCTCTTTGGGTCTGGTCTGGGGTCTGTATTCCTCTTTGGGTCTGGTCTGGGGTCTGTATTTCTCTTGGGGCTGGTCTGGGGTCTGTATTTCTCTTGGGGCTGGTCTGGGGTCTGTATTCCTCTTTGGGTCTGGTCTGGGGTCAGTATTTTTCTTTGGGTCTGGTCTGGGGTCTGTATTTCTCTTTGGGTCTGGTCTCTGGTCTGTATTTCTCTTTGGGTCTGGTCTGGGGTCTGTATTTCTCTTTGGGGCTGGTCTGGGGTCTGTATTTCTCTTTGGGTCTGGTCTGGGGTCTGTATTTCTCTTTGGGTCTGGTCTGGGGTCTGTATTTCTCATTGGGTCTGGTCTGGGGTCTGTATTTCTCTTTGGGTCTGGTCTGGGGTCTGTATTCCTCTTTGGGTCTGGTCTGGGGTCTGTATTTCTCTTGGGGCTGGTCTGGGGTCTGTATTTCTCTTTGGGTCTGGTCTGGGGTCTGTATTTCTCTTTGGGTCTGGTCTGGGATCTGTATTTCTCTTTGGGTCTGGTCTGGGGTCTGTATTTCTCTTTGGGTCTGGTCTGGGGTCTGTATTCCTCTTCGGGTCTGGTCTGGGGTCTGTATTTCTCTTTGGGTCTGGTCTGGTGTCTGTATTTCTCTTTGGGTCTGGTCTGGGGTCTGTATTTCTCTTTGGGTCTGGTCTGGGGTCTGTACTTCTCTTTGGGTCTGGTCTGGGGTCTGTATTTCTCTTTGGGTCTGGTCTGGGGTCTGTATTTCTCTTTGGGTCTGGTCTGGGGTCTGTATTTCTCTTTGGGTCTGGTCTGGGGTCTGTATTTCTCTTTGGGTCTGGTCTGGGGTCTGTACTTCTCTTTGGGTCTGGTCTGGGGTCTGTATTTCTCTTTGGGGCTGGTCTGGGGTCTGTATTTCTCTTTGGGTCTGGTCTGGGGTCAGTATTTCTCTTTGGGTCTGGTCTGGGGTCTGTATTTCTCTTTGGGTCTGGTCTGGGGTCTGTATTTCTCTTTGGGTCTGGTCTGGGGTCTGTACTTCTCTTTGGGTCTGGTCTGGGGTCTGTATTTCTCTTTGGGTCTGGTCTGGGGTCTGTATTTCTCTTTGGGTCTGGTCTGGGGTCTGTATTTCTCTTTGGGGCTGGTCTGGGGTCTGTATTTCTCTTTGGGTCTGGTCTGGGGTCAGTATTTCTCTTTGGGTCTGGTCTGGGGTCTGTATTTCTCTTTGGGTCTGGTCTGGGGTCTGTATTTCTCTTTGGGTCTGGTCTGGGGTCTGTACTTCTCTTTGGGTCTGGTCTGGGGTCTGTATTTCTCTTTGGGTCTGGTCTGGGCACGGCCCTCGGGCTCTTATGGAGCTTCACCTCTGCCAGGTGTAGTGACATTTCTGTGAGAACTGGGAGCGTTCATCTTCTTTAATGTCACATTCCCCGGAGACAGCTGAACCGGTCGGGGCAGATTCAGAAGCTATAAAACCCCAAACAGCCCCGGCCAGTGACAAACAGCGGAGACGAGCGGCCATCGAGAAGGTAAAGGAACATCACTTACTGCTAATATTCTACTGATAAGTCCTCAATACATAGATGACATCTCCAATATCAATGATATCTGGAGAGCGGTGATGTCACTGCTGTATAATATAACTGATATCTGGAGAGCGGTGATGTCACTGCTGTATAATATAACTGATATCTGGAGAGCGGTGATGTCACTGCTGTATAATATAACTGATATCTTTAGAGCGGTGATGTCACTGCTGTATAATATCACTGATATCTGGAGAGCGGTGATGTCACCGCTGTATAATATAACTGATATCTGGATAGCGGTGATGTCACTGCTGTATAATATAACTGATATCTGGAGAGCGGTGATGTCACTGCTGTATAATATAACTGATATCTGTAGAGCGGTGATGTCACCTCTGTATAATATAACTGATATCTGGAGAGCGGTGATGTCACTGCTGTATAATATAACTGATATCTGGAGAGCGGTGATGTCACTGCTGTATAATATAACTGATATCTGCAGAGCGGTGATGTCACTGCTGTATAATATATCTGATATCTGGAGAGCGGTGATGTCACTGCTGTATAATATAACTGATATCTGTAGAGCGGTGATGTCACTGCTGTATAATATAACTGATATCTGGAGAGCGGTGATGTCACTGCTGTATAATATAACTGATATCTGGAGAGCGGTGATGTCACTGCTGTATAATATAACTGATATCTGGAGAGCGGTGATGTCACTGCTGTATAATATCACTGATATCTGGAGAGCGGTGATGTCACCGCTGTATAATATAACTGATATCTGGATAGCGGTGATGTCACTGCTGTATAATATAACTGATATCTGGAGAGCGGTGATGTCGCCGCTGTATAATATAACTGATATCTGGAGAGCGGTGATGTCACTGCTGTATAATATAACTGATATCTGGAGAGCGGTGATGTCACTGCTGTATAATATAACTGATATCTGGAGAGCGGTGATGTCACTGCTGTATAATATAACTGATATCTGGAGAGTGGTGATGTCACCGCTGTATAATATAACTGATATCTGGAGAGCGGTGATGTCACTGCTGTATAATATAACTGATATCTGGAGAGCGGTGATGTCACTGCTGTATAATATAACTGATATCTGGAGAGCGGTGATGTCACTGCTGTATAATATAACTGATATCTGGAGAGCGGTGATGTCACTGCTGTATAATATAACTGATATCTGGAGAGTGGTGATGTCACCGCTGTATAATATAACTGATATCTGGAGAGCGGTGATGTCACCGCTGTATAATATAACTGATATCTGGAGAGCGGTGATGTCACTGCTGTATAATATAACTGATATCTGGAGAGCGGTGATGTCACTGCTGTATAATATAACTGATATCTGGGGAGCGGTGATGTCACTGCTGTATAATATAACTGATATCTGGAGAGCGGTGATGTCACTGCTGTATAATATAACTGATATCTGGAGAGCGGTGATGTCACTGCTGTATAATATAACTGATATCTGCAGAGCGGTGATGTCACTGCTGTACAATATAACTGATATCTGGAGAGCGGTGATGTCACCGCTGTATAATATAACTGATATCTGGAGAGCGGTGATGTCACCTCCTGTATAATATAACTGATATCTAGAGAGCGGTGATGTCACTGCTGTATAATATAACTGATATCTGGAGAGCGGTGATGTCACTGCTGTATAATATAACTGATATCTGGGGAGCGGTGATGTCACTGCTGTATAATATAACTGATATCTGGAGAGCGGTGATGTCACTGTTGTATAATATAACTGATATCTGGAGAGCGGTGATGTCACTGCTGTATAATATAACTGATATCTGGAGAGCGGTGATGTCACTGCTGTATAATATAACTGATATCTGGGGAGCGGTGATGTCACTGCTGTATAATATAACTGATATCTTTAGAGCGGTGATGTCACTGCTGTATAATATAACTGATATCTGGGGAGCGGTGATGTCACTGCTGTATAATATAACTGATATCTGGAGAGCGGTGATGTCACTGCTGTATAATATAACTGATATCTGGAGAGCGGTGATGTCACTGCTGTATAATATAACTGATATCTGGGGAGCGGTGATGTCACCTCCTGTATAATATAACTGATATCTGGGGAGCGGTGATGTCACTGCTGTATAATATAACTGATATCTTTAGAGCGGTGATGTCACTGCTGTATAATATAACTGATATCTGGGGAGCGGTGATGTCACTGCTGTATAATATAACTGATATCTGGAGAGCGGTGATGTCACTGCTGTATAATATAACTGATATCTGGAGAGCGGTGATGTCACTGCTGTATAATATAACTGATATCTGGAGAGCGGTGATGTCACCGCTGTATAATATAACTGATATCTGGAGAGCGGTGATGTCACCTCCTGTATAATATAACTGATATCTGGGGAGCGGTGATGTCACTGCTGTATAATATAACTGACATCTGGGGAGCGGTGATGTCACTGCTGTATAATATAACTGATATCTGGAGAGCGGTGATGTCACTGCTGTATAATATAACTGATATCTGGGGAGCGGTGATTTCACTGCTGTATAATATAACTGATATCTGGGGAGCGGTGATGTCACTGCTGTATAATATAACTGATATCTGGGGAGCGGTGATGTCACTGCTGTATAATATAACTGATATCTGGAGAGCGGTGATGTCACTGCTGTATAATATAACTGATATCTGGGGAGCGGTGATGTCACAGCTGTATAATATAACTGATATCTGGAGAGTGGTGATGTCACTGCTGTATAATATAACTGATATCTGGAGAGCGGTGATGTCACTGCTGTATAATATAACTGATATCTGGAGAGCGGTGATGTCACTGCTGTATAATATAACTGATATCTGGAGAGCGGTGATGTCACTGCTGTATAATATAACTGATATCTGGAGAGCGGTGATGTCACTGCTGTATAATATAACTGATATCTGGAGAGCGGTGATGTCACTGCTGTATAATATAACTGATATCTGGAGAGCGGTGATGTCACTGCTGTATAATATAACTGATATCTGGAGAGCGGTGATGTCACTGCTGTATAATATAACTGATATCTGGAGAGCGGTGATGTCACTGCTGTATAATATAACTGATATCTGGAGAGCGGTGATGTCACTGCTGTATAATATAACTGATATCTGGAGAGCGGTGATGTCACAGCTGTATAATATAACTGATATCTGGAGAGCGGTGATGTCACCTCTGTATAATATAACTGATATCTGGAGAGCGGTGATGTCACTGCTGTATAATATAACTGATATCTGGAGAGCGATGATGTCACTGCTGTATAATATAACTGATATCTGGGGAGCGGTGATGTCACAGCTGTATAATATAACTGATATCTGGAGAGCGGTGATGTCACTGCTGTATAATATAACTGATATCTGGAGAGCGGTGATGTCACAGCTGTATAATATAACTGATATCTGGAGAGCGGTGATGTCACTGCTGTATAATATAACTGATATCTGGAGAGCGGTGATGTCACTGCTGTATAATATAACTGATATCTGGGGAGCGGTGATGTCACTGCTGTATAATATAACTGATATCTGGAGAGCGGTGATGTCACTGCTGTATAATATAACTGATATCTGGAGAGCGGTGATGTCACCGCTGTATAATATAACTGATATCTGGAGAGCGGTGATGTCACCGCTGTATAATATAACTGATATCTGGAGAGCGGTGATGTCACTGCTGTATAATATAACTGATATCTGGAGAGCGGTGATGTCACCTCCTGTATAATATAACTGATATCTGGAGAGCGGTGATGTCACTGCTGTATAATATAACTGATATCTGGAGAGCGGTGATGTCACTGCTGTATAATATAACTGATATCTGGAGAGCGGTGATGTCACTGCTGTATAATATAACTGATATCTGCAGAGCGGTGATGTCACTGCTGTATAATATAACTGATATCTGGAGAGCGGTGATGTCACTGCTGTATAATATAACTGATATCTGGAGAGCCGTGATGTCACCGCTGTATAATATAACTGATATCTGGGGAGCGGTGATGTCACTGCTGTATAATATAACTGATATCTGGAGAGCGGTGATGTCACCGCTGTATAATATAACTGATATCTGGGGAGCGGTGATGTCACTGCTGTATAATATAACTGATATCTGGAGAGCGGTGATGTCACCTCCTGTATAATATAACTGATATCTGGAGAGCGGTGATGTCACCTCCTGTATAATATAACTGATATCTGGAGAGCGGTGATGTCACTGCTGTATAATATAACTGATATCTGGAGAGCGGTGATGTCACTGCTGTATAATATAACTGATATCTGCAGAGCGGTGATGTCACCGCTGTATAATATAACTGATATCTGGAGAGCGGTGATGTCACTGCTGTATAATATAACTGATATCTGGGGAGCGGTGATGTCACTGCTGTATAATATAACTGATATCTGGAGAGCGGTGATGTCACTGCTGTATAATATAACTGATATCTGGGGAGCGGTGATGTCACCGCTGTATAATATAACTGATATCTGGAGAGCGGTGATGTCTCTGCTGTATAATATAACTGATATCTGGAGAGCGGTGATGTCACTGCTGTATAATATAACTGATATCTGCAGAGCGGTGATGTCACTGCTGTATAATATAACTGATATCTGGAGAGCGGTGATGTCACTGCTGTATAATATAACTGATATCTGGAGAGCGGTGATGTCACTGCTGTATAATATAACTGATATCTGGAGAGCGGTGATGTCACTGCTGTATAATATAACTGATATCTGGAGAGCGGTGATGTCACCGCTGTATAATATAACTGATATCTGGAGAGCGGTGATGTCACCGCTGTATAATATAACTGATATCTGGAGAGCGGTGATGTCTCTGCTGTATAATATAACTGATATCTGGAGAGCGGTGATGTCACTGCTGTATAATATAACTGATATCTGGAGAGCGGTGATGTCACCGCTGTATAATATAACTGATATCTGGAGAGCGGTGATGTCTCTGCTGTATAATATAACTGATATCTGGAGAGCGGTGATGTCACTGCTGTATAATATAACTGATATCTGGAGAGCGGTGATGTCACTGCTGTATAATATAACTGATATCTGGAGAGCGGTGATGTCACTGCTGTATAATATAACTGATATCTGGAGAGCGGTGATGTCTCTGCTGTATAATATAACTGATATCTGGAGAGCGGTGATGTCACTGCTGTATAATATAACTGATATCTGGAGAGCTGTGATGTCACTGCTGTATAATATAACTGATATCTGGAGAGCGGTGATGTCACTGCTGTATAATATAACTGATATCTGGAGAGCGGTGATGTCACTGCTGTATAATATAACTGATATCTGGATAGCGGTGATGTCACTGCTGTATAATATAACTGATATCTGGAGAGCGGTGATGTCACTGCTGTATAATATAACTGATATCTGGAGAGCGGTGATGTCACTGCTGTATAATATAACTGATATCTGGGGAGCGGTGATGTCAATGCTGTATAATATAACTGATATCTGGAGAGCGGTGATGTCACTGCTGTATAATATAACTGATATCTGGAGAGCGGTGATGTCACTGCTGTATAATATAACTGATATCTGGAGAGTGGTGATGTCACTGCTGTATAATATAACTGATATCTGGGGAGCGGTGATGTCACTGCTGTATAATATAACTGATATCTGGAGAGCGGTGATGTCACTGCTGTATAAAATAACTGATATCTGGAGAGCGGTGATGTCACCGCTGTATAATATAACTGATATCTGGAGAGCGGTGATGTCACCGCTGTATAATATAACTGATATCTGGAGAGCGGTGATGTCACTGCTGTATAATATAACTGATATCTGGAGAGCGGTGATGTCACCTCCTGTATAATATAACTGATATCTGGAGAGCGGTGATGTCACTGCTGTATAATATAACTGATATCTGGAGAGCGGTGATGTCACTGCTGTATAATATAACTGATATCTGGAGAGCGGTGATGTCACTGCTGTATAATATAACTGATATCTGCAGAGCGGTGATGTCACTGCTGTATAATATAACTGATATCTGGAGAGCGGTGATGTCACTGCTGTATAATATAACTGATATCTGGAGAGCCGTGATGTCACCGCTGTATAATATAACTGATATCTGGGGAGCGGTGATGTCACTGCTGTATAATATAACTGATATCTGGAGAGCGGTGATGTCACCGCTGTATAATATAACTGATATCTGGGGAGCGGTGATGTCACTGCTGTATAATATAACTGATATCTGGAGAGCGGTGATGTCACCTCCTGTATAATATAACTGATATCTGGAGAGCGGTGATGTCACCTCCTGTATAATATAACTGATATCTGGAGAGCGGTGATGTCACTGCTGTATAATATAACTGATATCTGGAGAGCGGTGATGTCACTGCTGTATAATATAACTGATATCTGCAGAGCGGTGATGTCACCGCTGTATAATATAACTGATATCTGGAGAGCGGTGATGTCACTGCTGTATAATATAACTGATATCTGGGGAGCGGTGATGTCACTGCTGTATAATATAACTGATATCTGGAGAGCGGTGATGTCACTGCTGTATAATATAACTGATATCTGGGGAGCGGTGATGTCACCGCTGTATAATATAACTGATATCTGGAGAGCGGTGATGTCTCTGCTGTATAATATAACTGATATCTGGAGAGCGGTGATGTCACTGCTGTATAATATAACTGATATCTGCAGAGCGGTGATGTCACTGCTGTATAATATAACTGATATCTGGAGAGCGGTGATGTCACTGCTGTATAATATAACTGATATCTGGAGAGCGGTGATGTCACTGCTGTATAATATAACTGATATCTGGAGAGCGGTGATGTCACTGCTGTATAATATAACTGATATCTGGAGAGCGGTGATGTCACCGCTGTATAATATAACTGATATCTGGAGAGCGGTGATGTCACCGCTGTATAATATAACTGATATCTGGAGAGCGGTGATGTCTCTGCTGTATAATATAACTGATATCTGGAGAGCGGTGATGTCACTGCTGTATAATATAACTGATATCTGGAGAGCGGTGATGTCACTGCTGTATAATATAACTGATATCTGGAGAGCGGTGATGTCACCGCTGTATAATATAACTGATATCTGGAGAGCGGTGATGTCTCTGCTGTATAATATAACTGATATCTGGAGAGCGGTGATGTCACTGCTGTATAATATAACTGATATCTGGAGAGCGGTGATGTCACTGCTGTATAATATAACTGATATCTGGAGAGCGGTGATGTCACTGCTGTATAATATAACTGATATCTGGAGAGCGGTGATGTCTCTGCTGTATAATATAACTGATATCTGGAGAGCGGTGATGTCACTGCTGTATAATATAACTGATATCTGGAGAGCTGTGATGTCACTGCTGTATAATATAACTGATATCTGGAGAGCGGTGATGTCACTGCTGTATAATATAACTGATATCTGGAGAGCGGTGATGTCACTGCTGTATAATATAACTGATATCTGGATAGCGGTGATGTCACTGCTGTATAATATAACTGATATCTGGAGAGCGGTGATGTCACTGCTGTATAATATAACTGATATCTGGAGAGCGGTGATGTCACTGCTGTATAATATAACTGATATCTGGGGAGCGGTGATGTCAATGCTGTATAATATAACTGATATCTGGAGAGCGGTGATGTCACTGCTGTATAATATAACTGATATCTGGAGAGCGGTGATGTCACTGCTGTATAATATAACTGATATCTGGAGAGTGGTGATGTCACTGCTGTATAATATAACTGATATCTGGAGAGCGGTGATGTCGCCGCTGTATAATATAACTGATATCTGGAGAGCGGTGATGTCACTGCTGTATAATATAACTGATATCTGGAGAGCGGTGATGTCACTGCTGTATAATATAACTGATATCTGGAGAGCGGTGATGTCACTGCTGTATAATATAACTGATATCTGGAGAGCGGTGATGTCACTGCTGTATAATATAACTGATATCTGGACAGCGGTGATGTCACTGCTGTATAATATAACTGATATCTGTAGAGCGGTGATGTCACTGCTGTATAATATAACTGATATCTGGAGAGCGGTGATGTCACTGCTGTATAATATAACTGATATCAGGGGAGCGGTGATGTCACCGCTGTATAATATAACTGATATCTGGGGAGCGGTGATGTCACTGCTGTATAATATAACTGATATCTGGAGAGCGGTGATGTCACTGCTGTATAATATAACTGATATCTGTAGAGCGGTGATGTCACTGCTGTATAATATAACTGATATCTGGAGAGCGGTGATGTCACTGCTGTATAATATAACTGATATCTGGAGAGCGGTGATGTCACAGCTGTATAATATAACTGATTTCAGGGGAGCGGTGATGTCACTGCTGTATAATATAACTGATATCTGGAGAGCGGTGATGTCACAGCTGTATAATATAACTGATTTCAGGGGAGCGGTGATGTCACCGCTGTATAATATAACTGATATCTGGGGAGCGGTGATGTCACTGCTGTATAATATAAGTGATATCTGGAGAGCGGTGATGTCACTGCTGTATAATATAACTGATATCTGTAGAGCGGTGATGTCACTGCTGTATAATATAACTGATATCTGGAGAGCGGTGATGTCACTGCTGTATAATATAACTGATATCTGGGGAGCGGTGATGTCACCGCTGTATAATATAACTGATATCTGAAGAGCGGTGATGTCACTGCTGTATAATATAACTGATATCTTCAGAGCGGTGATGTCACTGCTGTATAATATAACTGATATCTGGAGAGCGGTGATGTCACTGCTGTATAATATAACTGATATCTGGAGAGCGGTGATGTCACTGCTGTATAATATAACTGATATCTGGAGAGCGGTGATGTCACTGCTGTATAATATAACTGATATCTGGAGAGCGGTGATGTCACTGCTGTATAATATAACTGATATCTGGAGAGCGGTGATGTCACTGCTGTATAATATAACTGATATCTGGGGAGCGGTGATGTCACTGCTGTATAATATAACTGATATCTGGAGAGTGGTGATGTCACTGCTGTATAATATAACTGATATCTGGAGAGCGGTGATGTCACCGCTGTAAAATATAACTGATATCTGGAGAGCGGTGATGTCACTGCTGTATGATATAACTGATATCTGGAGAGCGGTGATGTCACTGCTGTATAATATAACTGATATCTGGAGAGTGGTGATGTCACCGCTGTATCATATAACTGATATCTGGAGAGCGGTGATGTCTCTTCTGTATAATATAACTGATATCTGGAGAGCGGTGATGTCACTGCTGTATAATATAACTGATATCTGTAGAGCGGTGATGTCACTGCTGTATAATATAACTGATATCAGGGGAGCGGTGATGTCACCGCTGTATAATATAACTGATATCTGGGGAGCGGTGATGTCACTGCTGTATAATATAAGTGATATCTGGAGAGCGGTGATGTCACTGCTGTATAATATAACTGATATCTGTAGAGCGGTGATGTCACTGCTGTATAATATAACTGATATCTGGAGAGCGGTGATGTCACTGCTGTATAATATAAGTGATATCTGGAGAGCGGTGATGTCACTGCTGTATAATATAACTGATATCTGTAGAGCGGTGATGTCACTGCTGTATAATATAACTGATATCTGGAGAGCGGTGATGTCACAGCTGTATAATATAACTGATATCAGGGGAGCGGTGATGTCACCGCTGTATAATATAACTGATATCTGGGGAGCGGTGATGTCACCGCTGTATAATATAACTGATATCTGGAGAGCGGTGATGTCACCGCTGTATAATATAACTGATATCTGGAGAGCGGTGATGTCACTGCTGTATAATATAACTGATATCTGGGGAGCGGTGATGTCACTGCTGTATAATATAACTGATATCTGGAGAGCGGTGATGTCACTGCTGTATAATATAACTGATATCTGGAGAGCGGTGATGTCACTGCTGTATAATATAACTGATATCTGGAGAGCTGTGATGTCACTGCTGTATAATATAACTGATATCTGGAGAGCGGTGATGTCACCTCCTGTATAATATAACTGATATCTGCAGAGCGGTGATGTCACTGCTGTATAATATAACTGATATCTGCAGAGCGGTGATGTCACAGCTGTATAATATAACTGATATCTGCAGAGTGGTGATGTCACTGCTGTATAATATAACTGATATCTGCAGAGCGGTGATGTCACCGCTGTATAATATAACTGATATCTGGAGAGCGGTGATGTCACTGCTGTATAATATAACTGATATCTGGAGAGCGGTGATGTCACTGCTGTATAATATAACTGATATCTGGAGAGCGGTGATGTCACTGCTGTATAATATAACTGATATCTGGGGAGCGGTGATGTCTCTGCTGTATAATATAACTGATATCTGGAGAGCGGTGATGTCACTGCTGTATAATATAACTGATATCTGGAGAGCGGTGATGTCACCGCTGTATAATATAACTGATATCTGGGGAGCGGTGATGTCACTGCTGTATAATATAACTGATATCTGGAGAGCGGTGATGTCACTGCTGTATAATATAACTGATATCTGGGGAGCGGTGATGTCACTGCTGTATAATATAACTGATATCTGGAGAGCGGTGATGTCACTGCTGTATAATATAACTGATATCTGGAGAGCGGTGATGTCACTGCTGTATAATATAACTGATATCTGGAGAGCGGTGATGTCACCGCTGTATAATATAACTGATATCTGGGGAGCGGTGATGTCACTGCTGTATAATATAACTGATATCTGGAGAGTGGTGATGTCACTGCTGTATAATATAACTGATATCTGGAGAGCGGTGATGTCACTGCTGTATAATATAACTGATATCTGGAGAGCGGTGATGTCACTGCTGTATAATATAACTGATATCTGGAGAGCGGTGATGTCACCGCTGTATAATATAACTGATATCTGGGGAGCGGTGATGTCACTGCTGTATAATATAACTGATATCTGGAGAGTGGTGATGTCACTGCTGTATAATATACCTGATATCTGGAGAGCGGTGATGTCACTGCTGTATAATATAACTGATATCTGGAGAGCGGTGATGTCACCTCCTGTATAATATAACTGATATCTGCAGAGCGGTGATGTCACTGCTGTATAATATAACTGATATCTGGAGAGCGGTGATGTCACTGCTGTATAATATAACTGATATCTGGAGAGCGGTGATGTCACTGCTGTATAATATAACTGATATCTGGAGAGCGGTGATGTCTCTGCTTTATAATATAACTGATATCTGGAGAGGGGTGATGTCACTGCTGTATAATATAACTGATATCTGGAGAGCGGTGATGTCACTGCTGTATAATATAACTGATATCTGGAGAGCTGTGATGTCACTGCTGTATAATATAACTGATATCTGGAGAGCGGTGATGTCACTGCTGTATAATATAACTGATATCTGGAGAGCTGTGATGTCTCTGCTTTATAATATAACTGATATCTGGAGAGCGGTGATGTCACTGCTGTATAATATAACTGATATCTGGAGAGCGGTGATGTCACTGCTGTATAATATAACTGATATCTGGAGAGCGGTGATGTCTCTTCTGTATAATATAACTGATATCTGGAGAGTGGTGATGTCACTGCTGTATAATATAACTGATATCTGGAGAGCGGTGATGTCACCTCTATAATATAACTGATATCTGGAGAGCGGTGATGTCACTGCTGTATAATATAACTGATATCTGGAGAGCTGTGATGTCACCTCCTGTATAATATAACTGATATCTGGAGAGCGGTGATGTCACCTCTATAATATAACTGATATCTGGAGAGCGGTGATGTCACTGCTGTATAATATAACTGATATCTGCAGAGCGGTGATGTCACTGCTGTATAATATAACTGATATCACGGGAGCGGTGATGTCACCGCTGTATAATATAACTGATATCTGGAGAGCGGTGATGTCACTGCTGTATAATATAACTGATATCTGGAGAGCTGTGATGTCACTGCTGTATAATATAACTGATATCTGGAGAGCGGTGATGTCACTGCTGTATAATATAACTGATATCTGGGGAGCGGTGATGTCACTGCTGTATAATATAACTGATATCTGGAGAGCGGTGATGTCACTGCTGTATAATATAACTGATATCTGGAGAGCGGTGATGTCACTGCTGTATAATATAACTGATATCTGGAGAGCGGTGATGTCACTGCTGTATAATATAACTGATATCTGGGGAGCAGTGATGTCACTGCTGTATAATATAACTGATATCTGGAGAGCGGTGATGTCACTGCTGTATAATATAACTGATATCTGGAGAGCTGTGATGTCACTGCTGTATAATATAACTGATATCTGGAGAGCGGTGATGTCACTGCTGTATAATATAACTGATATCTGGGGAGTGGTGATGTCACTGCTGTATAATATAACTGATATCTGGAGAGCGGTGATGTCACCTTCTGTATAATATAACTGATATCTGCAGAGCGGTGATGTCACAGCTGTATAATATAACTGATATCACGGGAGCGGTGATGTCACCGCTGTATAATATAACTGATATCTGGAGAGCGGTGATGTCACTGCTGTATAATATAACTGATATCTGGAGAGCGGTGATGTCACCGCTGTATAATATAACTGATATCTGGAGAGGGGTGATGTCACTGCTGTATAATATAACTGATATCTGGAGAGCGGTGATGTCACTGCTGTATAATATAACTGATATCTGGAGAGCGGTGATGTCACCGCTGTATAATATAACTGATATCTGGAGAGGGGTGATGTCACTGCTGTATAATATAACTGATATCTGGAGAGCGGTGATGTCACTGCTGTATAATATAACTGATATCTGGAGAGCGGTGATGTCACTGCTGTATAATATAACTGATATCTGGAGAGCGGTGATGTCACCGCTGTATAATATAACTGATATCTGGAGAGCGGTGATATCACTGCTGTATAATATAACTGATATCTTCAGAGCGGTGATGTCACCGCTGTATAATATAACTGATATCTGGAGAGCGGTGATGTCACTGCTGTATAATATAAGTGATATCTGGAAAGCGGTGATGTCACTGCTGTATAATATAAGTGATATCTGGAAAGCGGTGATGTCACTGCTGTATAATATAACTGATATCTTCAGAGCGGTGATGTCACCGCTGTATAATATAACTGATATCTGGAGAGCGGTGATGTCACTGCTGTATAATATAACTGATATCTGGAGAGCGGTGATGTCACCGCTGTATAATATAACTGATATCTGGAGAGCGGTGATGTCACTGCTGTATAATATAACTGATATCTGGAGAGCGGTGATGTCACTGCTGTATAATATAACTGATATCTGGGGAGCGGTGATGTCACCGCTGTATAATATAACTGATATCTGGAGAGGGGTGATGTCACTGCTGTATAATATAACTGATATCTGGAGAGCGGTGATGTCACTGCTGTATAATATAACTGATATCTGGAGAGCGGTGATGTCACTGCTGTATAATATAACTGATATCTGGAGAGGGGTGATGTCACTGCTGTATAATATAACTGATATCTGGGGAGCGGTGATGTCACTGCTGTATAATATAACTGATATCTGGAGAGCGGTGATGTCACTGCTGTATAATATAACTGATATCTGGAGAGCGGTGATGTCACTGCTGTATAATATAACTGATATCTGGAGAGTGGTGATGTCACTGCTGTATAATATAACTGATATCTGGAGAGCGGTGATGTCACTGCTGTATAATATAACTGATATCTGGAGAGCGGTGATGTCACTGCTGTATAATATAACTGATATCTGGAGAGTGGTGATGTCACTGCTGTATAATATAACTGATATCTGGAGAGCGGTGATGTCACTGCTGTATAATATAACTGATATCTGCAGAGCGGTGATGTCACTGCTGTATAATATAACTGATATCTGCAGAGCGGTGATGTCACAGCTGTATAATATAACTGATATCAGGGGAGCGGTGATGTCACAGCTGTATAATATAACTGATATCTGTAGAGCGGTGATGTCACTGCTGTATAATATAACTGATATCTGGAGAGTGGTGATGTCACTGCTGTATAATATAACTGATATCTGGAGAGCGGTGATGTCACTGCTGTATAATATAACTGATATCTGGAGAGGGGTGATGTCACTGCTGTATAATATAACTGATATCTGGAGAGCGGTGATGTCACTGCTGTATAATATAACTGATATCTGGAGAGCGGTGATGTCACTGCTGTATAATATAACTGATATCTGGAGAGGGGTGATGTCACTGCTGTATAATATAACTGATATCTGGGGAGCGGTGATGTCACTGCTGTATAATATAACTGATATCTGGAGAGCGGTGATGTCACTGCTGTATAATATAACTGATATCTGGAGAGCGGTGATGTCACTGCTGTATAATATAACTGATATCTGGAGAGTGGTGATGTCACTGCTGTATAATATAACTGATATCTGGAGAGCGGTGATGTCACTGCTGTATAATATAACTGATATCTGGAGAGCGGTGATATCACTGCTGTATAATATAACTGATTTCTGGAGAGCGGTGATGTCACTGCTGTATAATATAACTGATATCTGTAGAGCGGTGATGTCACTGCTGTATAATATAACTGATATCTGTAGAGCGGTGATGTCACTGCTGTATAATATAACTGATATCTGGAGAGTGGTGATGTCACTGCTGTATAATATAACTGATATCTGGAGAGCGGTGATGTCACTGCTGTATAATATAACTGATATCTGGAGAGCGGTGATGTCACTGCTGTATAATATAACTGATATCTGGAGAGCGGTGATATCACTGCTGTATAATATAACTGATTTCTGGAGAGCGGTGATGTCACTGCTGTATAATATAACTGATATCTGGAGAGCGGTGATGTCACCTCCTGTATAATATAACTGATATCTGCAGAGCGGTGATGTCACTGCTGTATAATATAACTGATATCTGGAGAGCGGTGATGTCACTGCTGTATAATATAACTGATATCTGGAGAGCGGTGATGTCACTGCTGTATAATATAACTGATATCTGGAGAGCGGTGATGTCACTGCTGTATAATATAACTGATATATGGAGAGCGGTGATGTCACTGCTGTATAATATAACTGATATCTGGGGAGCGGTGATGTCACCGCTGTATAATATAACTGATATCTGGAGATCGGTGATGTCACTGCTGTATAATATAACTGATATATGGAGAGCGGTGATGTCACTGCTGTATAATATAACTGATATCTGGGGAGCGGTGATGTCACTGCTGTATAATATAACTGATATCTGGAGAGCGGTGATGTCACTGCTGTATAATATAACTGATATCTGGAGAGCGGTGATGTCACTGCTGTATAATATAACTGATATCTGGAGAGCGGTGATGTCACTGCTGTATAATATAACTGATATCTGGATAGCGGTGATGTCACTGCTGTATAATATAACTGATATCTGGAGAGCTGTGATGTCACTGCTGTATAATATAACTGATATCTGGGGAGCGGTGATGTCACTGCTGTATAATATAACTGATATCTGGGGAGCGGTGATGTCACTGCTGTATAATATAACTGATATCTGGAGAGCGGTGATGTCACTGCTGTATAATATAACTGATATCTGGAGAGCGGTGATGTCACTGCTGTATAATATAACTGATATCTGGAGAGCGGTGATGTCACTGCTGTATAATATAACTGATATCTGGAGAGCGGTGATGTCACTGCTGTATAATATAACTGATATCTGGGGAGCGGTGATGTCACTGCTGTATAATATAACTGATATCTGGGGAGCGGTGATGTCACTGCTGTATAATATAACTGATATCTGGAGAGCGGTGATGTCACAGCTGTATAATATAACTGATATCAGGGGAGCGGTGATGTCACAGCTGTATAATATAACTGATATCTGGGGAGCGGTGATGTCACCTCCTGTATAATATACCTGATATCTGGAGAGCGGTGATGTCACTGCTGTATAATATAACTGATATCTGGAGAGCGGTGATGTCACTGCTGTATAATATAACTGATATCTGGAGAGCGGTGATGTCACTGCTGTATAATATAACTGATATCTGGAGAGTGGTGATGTCACTGCTGTATAATATTACCGATATCTGGAGAGCGGTGATGTCACAGCTGTATAATATAACTGATATCTGGAGAGCGGTGATGTCACTGCTGTATAATATAACTGATATCTGGAGAGGGGTGATGTCACTGCTGTATAATATAACTGATATCTGGAGAGCGGTGATGTCACTGCTGTATAATATAACTGATATCTGGAGAGCGGTGATGTCACTGCTGTATAATATAACTGATATCTGGAGAGCGGTGATGTCACTGCTGTATAATATAACTGATATCTGGAGAGGGGTGATGTCACTGCTGTATAATATAACTGATATCTGGAGAGCGGTGATGTCACTGCTGTATAATATAACTGATATCTGGAGAGCGGTGATGTCACTGCTGTATAATATAACTGATATCTGGAGAGGGGTGATGTCACAGCTGTATAATATAACTGATATCAGGGGAGCGGTGATGTCACAGCTGTATAATATAACTGATATCTGGGGAGCGGTGATGTCACCTCCTATATAATATACCTGATATCTGGAGAGCGGTGATGTCACTGCTGTATAATATAACTGATATCTGGAGAGCGGTGATGTCACTGCTGTATAATATAACTGATATCTGGAGAGCGGTGATGTCACTGCTGTATAATATAACTGATATCTGGAGAGTGGTGATGTCACTGCTGTATAATATAACTGATATCTGGAGAGCGGTGATGTCACAGCTGTATAATATAACTGATATCTGGAGAGCGGTGATGTCACTGCTGTATAATATAACTGATATCTGGAGAGTGGTGATGTCACTGCTGTATAATATAACTGATATCTGGAGAGCGGTGATGTCACTGCTGTATAATATAACTGATATCTGGAGAGGGGTGATGTCACTGCTGTATAATATAACTGATATCTGGAGAGCGGTGATGTCACTGCTGTATAATATAACTGATATCTGGAGAGCGGTGATGTCACTGCTGTATAATATAACTGATATCTGGAGAGCGGTGATGTCACTGCTGTATAATATAACTGATATCTGGGGAGCGGTGATGTCTCTGCTGTATAATATAACTGATATCTGGAGAGCGGTGATGTCACTGCTGTATAATATAACTGATATCTGGAGAGGGGTGATGTCACTGCTGTATAATATAACTGATATCTGGAGAGTGGTGATGTCACTGCTGTATAATATAACTGATATCTGGAGAGCGGTGATGTCACCTCCTGTATAATATAACTGATATCTGGAGAGTGGTGATGTCACTGCTGTATAATATAACTGATATCTGGAGAGCGGTGATGTCACTGCTGTATAATATAACTGATATCTGGAGAGCTGTGATGTCACTGCTGTATAATATAACTGATATCTGGGGAGCGGTGATGTCACTGCTGTATAATATAACTGATATCTGGAGAGCGGTGATGTCACCTCCTGTATAATATAACTGATATCTGCAGAGCGGTGATGTCACTGCTGTATAATATAACTGATATCTGGAGAGCGGTGATGTCACTGCTGTATAATATAACTGATATCTGGAGAGCGGTGATGTCACTGCTGTATAATATAACTGATATCTGGAGAGCGGTGATGTCACTGCTGTATAATATAACTGATATCTGGAGAGCGGTGATGTCACTGCTGTATAATATAACTGATATCTGGAGAGTGGTGATGTCACTGCTGTATAATATAACTGATATCTGGAGAGCGGTGATGTCACCTCCTGTATAATATAACTGATATCTGGAGAGTGGTGATGTCACTGCTGTATAATATAACTGATATCTGGGGAGCGGTGATGTCTCTGCTGTATAATATAACTGATATCTGGAGAGTGGTGATGTCACTGCTGTATAATATAACTGATATCTGGAGAGCGGTGATGTCACTGCTGTATAATATAACTGATATCTGGAGAGCGGTGATGTCACTCCTGTATAATATAACTGATATCTGGAGAGGGGTGATGTCACTGCTGTATAATATAACTGATATCTGGAGAGTGGTGATGTCACTGCTGTATAATATAACTGATATCTGGAGAGCGGTGATGTCACTGCTGTATAATATAACTGATATCTGGGGAGCGGTGATGTCTCTGCTGTATAATATAACTGATATCTGGAGAGCGGTGATGTCACCTCCTGTATAATATAACTGATATCTGGAGAGCGGTGATGTCACCTCCTGTATAATATAACTGATATCTGCAGAGCGGTGATGTCACTGCTGTATAATATAACTGATATCTGGAGAGCGGTGATGTCACTGCTGTATAATATAACTGATATCTGGAGAGCGGTGATGTCACTGCTGTATAATATAACTGATATATGGAGAGCGGTGATGTCACTGCTGTATAATATAACTGATATCTGGGGAGCGGTGATGTCACCGCTGTATAATATAACTGATATCTGGAGAGCGGTGATGTCACTGCTGTATAATATAACTGATATATGGAGAGCGGTGATGTCACTGCTGTATAATATAACTGATATCTGGGGAGCGGTGATGTCACTGCTGTATAATATAACTGATATCTGGAGAGCGGTGATGTCACTGCTGTATAATATAACTGATATCTGGAGAGCGGTGATGTCACTGCTGTATAATATAACTGATATCTGGAGAGCGGTGATGTCACTGCTGTATAATATAACTGATATCTGGATAGCGGTGATGTCACTGCTGTATAATATAACTGATATCTGGAGAGCTGTGATGTCACTGCTGTATAATATAACTGATATCTGGAGAGCGGTGATGTCACTGCTGTATAATATAACTGATATCTGGAGAGCGGTGATGTCACTGCTGTATAATATAACTGATATCTGGGGAGCGGTGATGTCACTGCTGTATAATATAACTGATATCTGGGGAGCGGTGATGTCACTGCTGTATAATATAACTGATATCTGGAGAGCGGTGATGTCACTGCTGTATAATATAACTGATATCTGCAGAGCGGTGATGTCACTGCTGTATAATATAACTGATATCTGCAGAGCGGTGATGTCACAGCTGTATAATATAACTGATATCAGGGGAGCGGTGATGTCACAGCTGTATAATATAACTGATATCTGGGGAGCGGTGATGTCACCTCCTGTATAATATACCTGATATCTGGAGAGCGGTGATGTCACTGCTGTATAATATAACTGATATCTGGAGAGCGGTGATGTCACTGCTGTATAATATAACTGATATCTGGAGAGCGGTGATGTCACTGCTGTATAATATAACTGATATCTGGAGAGCGGTGATGTCACTGCTGTATAATATAACTGATATCTGGAGAGTGGTGATGTCACTGCTGTATAATATTACCGATATCTGGAGAGCTGTGATGTCACTGCTGTATAATATAACTGATATCTGTAGAGCGGTGATGTCACTGCTGTATAATATAACTGATATCTGGAGAGTGGTGATGTCACTGCTGTATAATATAACTGATATCTGGAGAGCGGTGATGTCACAGCTGTATAATATAACTGATATCTGGAGAGCGGTGATGTCACTGCTGTATAATATAACTGATATCTGGAGAGTGGTGATGTCACTGCTGTATAATATAACTGATATCTGGAGAGCGGTGATGTCACTGCTGTATAATATAACTGATATCTGGAGAGGGGTGATGTCACTGCTGTATAATATAACTGATATCTGGAGAGCGGTGATGTCACTGCTGTATAATATAACTGATATCTGGAGAGCGGTGATGTCACTGCTGTATAATATAACTGATATCTGGGGAGCGGTGATGTCTCTGCTGTATAATATAACTGATATCTGGAGAGCGGTGATGTCACTGCTGTATAATATAACTGATATCTGGAGAGCGGTGATGTCACTGCTGTATAATATAACTGATATCTGGAGAGCGGTGATGTCACTGCTGTATAATATAACTGATATCTGGAGAGCGGTGATGTCACTGCTGTATAATATAACTGATATCTGGAGAGCGGTGATGTCACTCCTGTATAATATAACTGATATCTGGAGAGCGGTGATGTCACTCCTGTATAATATAACTGATATCTGGAGAGTGGTGATGTCACTGCTGTATAATATAACTGATATCTGGAGAGCGGTGATGTCACCGCTCTATAATATAACTGATATCTGGAGAGCGGTGATGTCACTGCTGTATAATATAACTGATATCTGGAGAGCGGTGATGTCACTGCTGTATAATATAACTGATATCTGGAGAGCGGTGATGTCACCGCTGTATAATATAACTGATATCTGGAGAGCGGTGATGTCACTGCTGTATAATATTACTGATATCTGGAGAGCGGTGATGTCACTGCTGTATAATATAACTGATATCTGGAGAGTGGTGATGTCACTGCTGTATAATATAACTGATATCTGGAGAGCGGTGATGTCACCGCTGTATAATATAACTGATATCTGGAGAGCGGTGATGTCACCGCTGTATAATATAACTGATATCTGGAGAGCTGTGATGTCACTGCTGTATAATATAACTGATATCTGGGGAGCGGTGATGTCACTGCTGTATAATATAACTGATATCTGGAGAGCGGTGATGTCACCTCCTGTATAATATAACTGATATCTGCAGAGCGGTGATGTCACTGCTGTATAATATAACTGATATCTGGAGAGCGGTGATGTCACTGCTGTATAATATAACTGATATCTGGAGAGTGGTGATGTCACTGCTGTATAATATAACTGATATCTGGAGAGCGGTGATGTCACTGCTGTATAATATAACTGATATCACGGGAGCGGTGATGTCACTGCTGTATAATATAACTGATATCTGGGGAGCGGTGATGTCACTGCTGTATAAAATAACTGATATCTGGGGAGCGGTGATGTCACTGCTGTATAAAATAACTGATATCTGCAGAGCGGTGATGTCACTGCTGTATAATATAACTGATATCTGGGGAGCGGTGATGTCACCGCTCTATAATATAACTGATATCTGGAGAGCGGTGATGTCACTGCTGTATAATATAACTGATATCTGGAGAGCGGTGATGTCACTGCTGTATAATATAACTGATATCTGGGGAGCGGTGATGTCTCTGCTGTATAATATAACTGATATCTGGAGAGCGATGATGTCTCTGCTGTATAATATAACTGATATCTGGAGAGTGGTGATGTCACTGCTGTATAATATAACTGATATCTGGAGAGCGGTGATGTCACTGCTGTATAATATAACTGATATCTGGGGAGCGGTGATGTCACCTCCTGTATAATATAACTGATATCTGGAGAGTGGTGATGTCACTGCTGTATAATATAACTGATATCTGGAGAGCGGTGATGTCACTGCTGTATAATATAACTGATATCTGGAGAGTGGTGATGTCACTGCTGTATAATATAACTGATATCTGGAGAGCGGTGATGTCTCTGCTGTATAATATAACTGATATCTGGAGAGCGGTGATGTCACTGCTGTATAATATAACTGATATCTGGGGAGCGGTGATGTCTCTGCTGTATAATATAACTGATATCTGGAGAGCGGTGATGTCACTGCTGTATAATATAACTGATATCTGGAGAGCGGTGATGTCACTGCTGTATAATATAACTGATATCTGGAGAGCGGTGATGTCACCTCCTGTATAATATAACTGATATCTGGAGAGCGGTGATGTCACCTCCTGTATAATATAACTGATATCTGCAGAGCGGTGATGTCACTGCTGTATAATATAACTGATATCTGGAGAGCGGTGATGTCACTGCTGTATAATATAACTGATATCTGGAGAGCGGTGATGTCACTGCTGTATAATATAACTGATATATGGAGAGCGGTGATGTCACTGCTGTATAATATAACTGATATCTGGAGAGCGGTGATGTCACAGCTGTATAATATAACTGATATCTGGAGAGCGGTGATGTCACTGCTGTATAATATAACTGATATCTGGAGAGCGGTGATGTCACTGCTGTATAATATAACTGATATCTGGAGAGCGGTGATGTCACAGCTGTATAATATAACTGATATCTGGAGAGCGGTGATGTCACTGCTGTATAATATAACTGATATCTGGAGAGCGGTGATGTCACTGCTGTATAATATAACTGATATCTGGAGAGCGGTGATGTCACTGCTGTATAATATAACTGATATCTGGAGAGCTGTGATGTCACTGCTGTATAATATAACTGATATCTGGGGAGCGGTGATGTCACTGCTGTATAATATAACTGAAATCTGGAGAGCGGTGATGTCACTGCTGTATAATATAACTGATATCTGGAGAGCGGTGATGTCACCGCTGTATAATATAACTGATATCTGGAGAGCGGTGATGTCTCTGCTGTATAATATAACTGATATCTGGAGAGCGGTGATGTCACTGCTGTATAATATAACTGATATCTGGGGAGCGGTGATGTCACTGCTGTATAATATAACTGATATCTGGGGAGCGGTGATGTCACTGCTGTATAATATAACTGATATCTGGAGAGCGGTGATGTCACTGCTGTATAATATAACTGATATCTGGAGAGCGGTGATGTCTCTGCTGTATAATATAACTGATATCTGGGGAGCGGTGATGTCACTGCTGTATAATATAACTGATATCTGGGGAGCGGTGATGTCACTGCTGTATAATATAACTGATATCTGGAGAGCGGTGATGTCACCTCCTGTATAATATAACTGATATCTGGGGAGCGGTGATGTCACTGCTGTATAATATAACTGATATCTGGGGAGCGGTGATGTCTCTGCTGTATAATATAACTGATATCTGGAGAGCGGTGATGTCACTGCTGTATAATATAACTGATATCTGGAGAGCGGTGATGTCACTGCTGTATAATATAACTGATATCTGGACAGCGGTGATGTCACTGCTGTATAATATAACTGATATCTGTAGAGCGGTGATGTCACTGCTGTATAATATAACTGATATCTGGAGAGCGGTGATGTCACTGCTGTATAATATAACTGATATCTGGAGAGCGGTGATGTCACTGCTGTATAATATAACTGATATCAGGGGAGCGGTGATGTCACCGCTGTATAATATAACTGATATCTGGGGAGCGGTGATGTCACTGCTGTATAATATAACTGATATCTGGAGAGCGGTGATGTCACTGCTGTATAATATAACTGATATCTGGAGAGCGGTGATGTCACTGCTGTATAATATAACTGATATCTGGAGAGCGGTGATGTCACTGCTGTATAATATAACTGATATCTGGAGAGCGGTGATGTCACTGCTGTATAATATAACTGATATCTGGAGAGCGGTGATGTCACAGCTGTATAATATAACTGATATCTGGAGAGCGGTGATGTCACTGCTGTATAATATAACTGATATCTGGAGAGCGGTGATGTCACTGCTGTATAATATAACTGATATCTGGAGAGCGGTGATGTCACTGCTGTATAATATAACTGATATCTGGAGAGCGGTGATGTCACTGCTGTATAATATAACTGATATCTGGGGAGCGGTGATGTCACTGCTGTATAATATATCTAATATCTGGAGAGCGGTGATGTCACTGCTGTATAATATAACTGATATCTGGAGAGCGGTGATGTCACTGCTGTATAATATAACTGATATCTAGAGAGCGGTGATGTCACCGCTGTATAATATAACTGATATCTGGATAGCGGTGATGTCACTGCTGTATAATATAACTGATATCTGGAGAGCGGTGATGTCACTGCTGTATAATATAACTGATATCAGGGGAGCGGTGATGTCACTGCTGTATAATATAACTGATATCTAGAGAGCGGTGATGTCACCGCTGTATAATATAACTGATATCTGGGGAGCGGTGATGTCTCTGCTGTATAATATAACTGATATCTGGAGAGCGGTGATGTCACTGCTGTATAATATAACTGATATCTGGAGAGCGGTGATGTCACTGCTGTATAATATAACTGATATCTGGAGAGCGGTGATGTCACTGCTGTATAATATAACTGATATCTGCAGAGCGGTGATGTCACAGCTGTATAATATAACTGATATCACGGGAGCGGTGATGTCACCGCTGTATAATATAACTGATATCTGGAGAGCGGTGATGTCACTGCTGTATAATATAACTGATATCTGGAGAGGGGTGATGTCACTGCTGTATAATATAACTGATATCTGGAGAGCGGTGATGTCACTGCTGTATAATATAACTGATATCTGGAGAGCGGTGATGTCACTGCTGTATAATATAACTGATATCTGGGGAGCGGTGATGTCTCTGCTGTATAATATAACTGATATCTGGAGAGCGGTGATGTCACTGCTGTATAATATAACTGATATCTGGAGAGCGGTGATGTCACTGCTGTATAATATAACTGATATCTGGAGAGCGGTGATGTCACTGCTGTATAATATAACTGATATCTGGGGAGCGATGATGTCACTGCTGTATAATATAACTGATATCTGGAGAGTGGTGATGTCACTGCTGTATAATATAACTGATATCTGGAGAGCGGTGATGTCACTGCTGTATAATATAACTGATATCTGGAGAGCTGTGATGTCACTGCTGTATAATATAACTGATATCTGGGGAGCGGTGATGTCACTGCTGTATAATATAACTGATATCTGGAGAGCGGTGATGTCACCTCCTGTATAATATAACTGATATCTGCAGAGCGGTGATGTCACTGCTGTATAATATAACTGATATCTGGAGAGCGGTGATGTCACTGCTGTATAATATAACTGATATCTGGAGAGCGGTGATGTCACTGCTGTATAATATAACTGATATCTGGAGAGCGGTGATGTCACTGCTGTATAATATAACTGATATCTGGAGAGCGGTGATGTCACAGCTGTATAATATAACTGATATCTGGAGAGCGGTGATGTCACTGCTGTATAATATAACTGATATCTGGAGAGCGGTGATGTCACTGCTGTATAATATAACTGATATCTGGAGAGCGGTGATGTCACTGCTGTATAATATAACTGATATCTGGGGAGCGGTGATGTCACTGCTGTATAATATAACTGATATCTGGAGAGCGGTGATGTCACCGCTGTATAATATAACTGATATCTGGAGAGCGGTGATGTCACTGCTGTATAATATAACTGATATCTGGAGAGCGGTGATGTCACTGCTGTATAATATAACTGATATCTGGAGAGCGGTGATGTCACTGCTGTATAATATAACTGATATCTGGAGAGCGGTGATGTCACCGCTGTATAATATAACTGATATCTGGGGAGCGGTGATGTCACTGCTGTATAATATATCTGATATCTGGAGAGCGGTGATGTCACTGCTGTATAATATAACTGATATCTGGAGAGCGGTGATGTCACTGCTGTATAATATAACTGATATCTAGAGAGCGGTGATGTCACCGCTGTATAATATAACTGATATCTGGATAGCGGTGATGTCACTGCTGTATAATATAACTGATATCTGGAGAGAGGTGATGTCACTGCTGTATAATATAACTGATATCTGGAGAGCGGTGATGTCACTGCTGTATAATATAACTGATATCTGGAGAGCGGTGATGTCACTGCTGTATAATATAACTGATATCTGCAGAGCGGTGATGTCACAGCTGTATAATATAACTGATATCACGGGAGCGGTGATGTCACCGCTGTATAATATAACTGATATCTGGAGAGCGGTGATGTCACTGCTGTATAATATACCTGATATCTGGAGAGCGGTGATGTCACCGCTGTATAATATAACTGATATCTGGAGAGAGGTGATGTCACTGCTGTATAATATAACTGATATCTGGAGAGCGGTGATGTCACTGCTGTATAATATAACTGATATCTGCAGAGCGGTGATGTCACAGCTGTATAATATAACTGATATCTGGAGAGGGGTGATGTCACTGCTGTATAATATAACTGATATCTGGAGAGCGGTGATGTCACTGCTGTATAATATAACTGATATCTGGAGAGCGGTGATGTCACCGCTGTATAATATAACTGATATCTGGATAGCGGTGATGTCACTGCTGTATAATATAACTGATATCTGGAGAGCGGTGATGTCACCTCCTGTATAATATAACTGATATCTGCAGAGCGGTGATGTCACTGCTGTATAATATAACTGATATCTGGAGAGCGGTGATGTCACCTCCTGTATAATATAACTGATATCTGGAGAGCGGTGATGTCACCGCTGTATAATATAACTGATATCTGGAGAGCGGTGATGTCTCTGCTTTATAATATAACTGATATCTGGAGAGCGGTGATGTCACTGCTGTATAATATAACTGATATCTGGAGAGCGGTGATGTCACTGCTGTATAATATAACTGATATCTGGAGAGCGGTGATGTCACTGCTGTATAATATAACTGATATCTGGAGAGCGGTGATGTCACCGCTGTATAATATAACTGATATCTGGATAGCGGTGATGTCACTGCTGTATAATATAACTGATATCTGGAGAGCGGTGATGTCACTGCTGTATAATATAACTGATATCTGGAGATCGGTGATGTCACCGCTGTATAATATAACTGATATCTGGAGAGCGGTGATGTCACTGCTGTATAATATAACTGATATCAGGGGAGCGGTGATGTCACCGCTGTATAATATAACTGATATCTGGAGAGCGGTGATGTCTCTGCTTTATAATATAACTGATATCTGGAGAGCGGTGATGTCACTGCTGTATAATATAACTGATATCTGGAGAGCGGTGATGTCACCGCTGTATAATATAACTGATATCTGGAGAGCGGTGATGTCACTGCTGTATAATATAACTGATATCTGGAGAGCGGTGATGTCACTGCTGTATAATATAACTGATATCTGGAGAGCGGTGATGTCACTGCTGTATAATATAACTGATATCTGGGGAGCGGTGATGTCTCTGATGTATAATATAACTGATATCTGGAGAGCGGTGATGTCACTGCTGTATAATATAACTGATTTCTGGAGAGCGGTGATGTCACTGCTGTATAATATAACTGATATCTGGAGAGCTGTGATGTCACTGCTGTATAATATAACTGATATCTGGGGAGCGGTGATGTCACCGCTGTATAATATAACTGATATCTGGGGAGCGGTGATGTCACTGCTGTATAATATAACTGATATCTGGAGAGCGGTGATGTCACCGCTGTATAATATAACTGATATCTGGGGAGCGGTGATGTCACTGCTGTATAATATATCTGATATCTGGAGAGCGGTGATGTCACTGCTGTATAATATAACTGATATCTGGAGAGCGGTGATGTCACTGCTGTATAATATAACTGATATCTGGAGAGCGGTGATGTCACTGCTGTATAATATAACTGATATCTGGAGAGCGGTGTTGTCACTGCTGTATAATATAACTGATATCTGGAGAGCGGTGATGTCACTGCTGTATAATATAACTGATATCTGGGGAGCGGTGATGTCACTGCTGTATAATATAACTGATATCTGGGGAGCGGTGATGTCTCTGATGTATAATATAACTGATATCTGGAGAGCGGTGATGTCACTGCTGTATAATATAACTGATTTCTGGAGAGCGGTGATGTCACTGCTGTATAATATAACTGATATCTGGAGAGCTGTGATGTCACTGCTGTATAATATAACTGATATCTGGGGAGCGGTGATGTCACCGCTGTATAATATAACTGATATCTGGGGAGCGGTGATGTCACTGCTGTATAATATAACTGATATCTGGAGAGCGGTGATGTCACCGCTGTATAATATAACTGATATCTGGGGAGCGGTGATGTCACTGCTGTATAATATATCTGATATCTGGAGAGCGGTGATGTCACTGCTGTATAATATAACTGATATCTGGAGAGCGGTGATGTCACTGCTGTATAATATAACTGATATCTGCAGAGCGGTGATGTCACAGCTGTATAATATAACTGATATCAGGGGAGCGGTGATGTCACAGCTGCATAATATAACTGATATCTGGGGAGCGGTGATGTCACCTCCTGTATAATATACCTGATATCTGGAGAGCGGTGATGTCACTGCTGTATAATATAACTGATATCTGGAGAGCGGTGATGTCACTGCTGTATAATATAACTGATATCTGGAGAGCGGTGATGTCACTGCTGTATAATATAACTGATATCTGGAGAGCGGTGATGTCACTGCTGTATAATATAACTGATATCTGGAGAGCGGTGATGTCACTGCTGTATAATATAACTGATATCTGGAGAGCGGTGATGTCACTGCTGTATAATATAACTGATATCTGGAGAGCGGTGATGTCACCGCTGTATAATATAACTGATATCTGGAGAGCGGTGATGTCACTGCTGTATAATATAACTGATATCTGGAGAGCGGTGATGTCACTGCTGTATAATATAACTGATATCTGGAGAGCGGTGATGTCACCGCTGTATAATATAACTGATATCTGGGGAGCGGTGATGTCACTGCTGTATAATATAACTGATTTCTGGAGAGCGGTGATGTCACTGCTGTATAATATAACTGATATCTGGAGAGCGGTGATGTCACTGCTGTATAATATAACTGATATCTGGAGAGCGGTGATGTCTCTGCTGTATAATATAACTGATATCTGGAGAGTGGTGATGTCACCGCTGTATAATATAACTGATATCTGGAGAGTGGTGATGTCACTGCTGTATAATATAACTGATATCTGGAGAGTGGTGATGTCACTGCTGTATAATATAACTGATATCTGGAGAGCGGTGATGTCACTGCTGTATAATATAACTGATATCTGGAGAGCGGTGATGTCACTGCTGTATAATATAACTGATATCTGGAGAGCGGTGATGTCACTGCTGTATAATATAACTGATATATGGAGAGCGGTGATGTCACTGCTGTATAATATAACTGATATCTGGAGAGCGGTGATGTCACTGCTGTATAATATAACTGATATATGGAGAGCGGTGATGTCACTGCTGTATAATATAACTGATATCTGGAGAGCGGTGATGTCACTGCTGTATAATATAACTGATATCTGGAGAGCGGTGATGTCACTGCTGTATAATATAACCGATATCTGGAGAGCGGTGATGTCACTGCTGTATAATATAACTGATATCTGGAGAGCGGTGATGTCACTGCTGTATAATATAACTGATATCTGTAGAGTGGTGATGTCACTGCTGTATAATATAACTGATATCTGGAGAGCGGTGATGTCTCTGCTGTATAATATAACTGATATCTGTAGAGTGGTGATGTCACTGCTGTATAATATAACTGATATCTGGAGAGCGGTGATGTCACTGCTGTATAATATAACTGATATCTGGAGAGCGGTGATGTCACTGCTGTATAATATAACTGATATCTGGAGAGCGGTGATGTCACTGCTGTATAATATAACTGATATCTGGAGAGTGGTGATGTCACTGCTGTATAATATAACTGATATCTGGAGAGTGGTGATGTCACTGCTGTATAATATAACTGATATCTGGAGAGTGGTGATGTCACCGCTGTATAATATAACTGATATCTGGACAGCGGTGATGTCACTGCTGTATAATATAACTGATATCTGTAGAGCGGTGATGTCACTGCTGTATAATATAACTGATATCTGGAGAGCGGTGATGTCACTGCTGTATAATATAACTGATATCTGGAGAGCGGTGATGTCACTGCTGTATAATATAACTGATATCTGGAGAGCGGTGATGTCACTGCTGTATAATATAACTGATATCTGGAGAGCGGTGATGTCACCGCTGTATAATATAACTGATATCTGCAGAGCGGTGATGTCACTGCTGTATAATATAACTGATATCTGGAGAGTGGTGATGTCACCGCTGTATAATATAACTGATATCTGCAGAGCGGTGATGTCACCGCTGTATAATATAACTGATATCTGGAGAGCGGTGATGTCACTGCTGTATAATATAACTGATATCTGGGGAGCGGTGATGTCACTGCTGTATAATATAACTGATATCTGGGGAGCGGTGATGTCACTGCTGTATAATATAACTGATATCTGGAGAGCGGTGATGTCACTGCTGTATAATATAACTGATATCTGGAGAGCGGTGATGTCACTGCTGTATAATATAACTGATATCTGGAGAGCGGTGATGTCACAGCTGTATAATATAACTGATATCTGGAGAGCGGTGATGTCACCTCCTGTATAATATAACTGATATCTGGAGAGCGGTGATGTCACTGCTGTATAATATAACTGATATCTGGAGAGCGGTGATGTCACTGCTGTATAATATAACTGATATCTGGAGAGCGGTGATGTCACTGCTGTATAATATAACTGATATCTGGAGAGCGGTGATGTCACTGCTGTATAATATAACTGATATCTGGAGAGCGGTGATGTCACTGCTGTATAATGTAACTGATATCTGGAGAGCGGTGATGTCACTGCTGTATAATATAACTGATATCTGGAGAGCGGTGATGTCACTGCTGTATAATATAACTGATATCTGGAGAGCGATGATGTCACAGCTGTATGATATAACTGATATCTGGAGAGCGGTGATGTCACTGCTGTATAATATAACTGATATCTGGAGAGCGGCGATGTCACTGCTGTATAATATAACTGATATCTGGAGAGCGGTGATGTCACCGCTGTATAATATAACTGATATCTGGAGAGCGGTGATGTCACCGCTGTATAATATAACTGATATCTGGAGAGCGATGATGTCACTGCTGTATAATATAACTGATATCTGGAGAGCGATGATGTCACAGCTGTATAATATAACTGATATCTGGGGAGCGGTGATGTCACTGCTGTATAATATAACTGATATCTGGAGAGTGGTGATGTCACTGCTGTATAATATAACTGATATCTGGAGAGCGGTGATGTCACTGCTGTATAATATAACTGATATCTGGAGAGCTTTGATGTCACTGCTGTATAATATAACTGATATCTGGAGAGCGGTGATGTCACTGCTGTATAATATAACTGATATCTGGAGAGCGGTGATGTCACTGCTGTATAATATAACTGATATCTGGAGAGCGGTGATGTCACTGCTGTATAATATAACTGATATCTGGAGAGCGGTGATGTCACTGCTGTATAATATAACTGATATCTGGAGAGCGGTGATGTCACTGCTGTATAATATAACTGATATCTGGAGAGCGGTGATGTCACTGCTGTATAATATAACTGATATCTGGAGAGCGGTGATGTCACTGCTGTATAATATAAGTGATATCTGGAGAGCGGTGATGTCACTGCTGTATAATATAACTGATATCTGGAGAGCGGTGATGTCACTGCTGTATAATATAACTGATATCTGGAGAGCGGTGATGTCACCGCTGTATAATATAACTGATATCTGGAGAGCGGTGATGTCACTGCTGTATAATATAACTGATATCTGGAGAGCGGTGATGTCTCTGCTGTATAATATAACTGATATCTGGAGAGCGGTGATGTCACTGCTGTATAATATAACTGATATCTGTAGAGCGGTGATGTCACTGCTGTATAATATAACTGATATCTGGGGAGCGGTGATGTCACTGCTGTATAATATAACTGATATCTGGAGAGTGGTGATGTCACTGCTGTATAATATAACTGATATCTGGAGAGCAGTGATGTCACTGCTGTATAATATAACTGATATCTGGAGAGCTTTGATGTCACTGCTGTATAATATAACTGATATCTGGAGAGCGGTGATGTCTCTGCTGTATAATATAACTGATATCTGTAGAGCGGTGATGTCACTGCTGTATAATATAACTGATATCTGGAGAGTGGTGATGTCACTGCTGTATAATATAACTGATATCTGGAGAGTGGTGATGTCACTGCTGTATAATATAACTGATATCTGGAGAGCGGTGATGTCACTGCTGTATAATATAACTGATATCTGGAGAGCGGTGATGTCACTGCTGTATAATATAACTGATATCTGGAGAGTGGTGATGTCACTGCTGTATAATATAACTGATATCTGGAGAGCGGTGATGTCACTGCTGTATAATATAACTGATATCTGTAGAGCGGTGATGTCACTGCTGTATAATATAACTGATATCTGTAGAGCGGTGATGTCACTGCTGTATAATATAACTGATATCTGGAGAGCGGTGATGTCACTGCTGTATAATATAACTGATATCTGGAGAGTGGTGATGTCACTGCTGTATAATATAACTGATATCTGGAGAGTGGTGATGTCACTGCTGTATAATATAACTGATATCTGGAGAGCGGTGATGTCACTGCTGTATAATATAACTGATATCTGGAGAGCGGTGATGTCACTGCTGTATAATATAACTGATATCTGGAGAGTGGTGATGTCACTGCTGTATAATATAACTGATATCTGGAGAGCGGTGATGTCACTGCTGTATAATATAACTGATATCTGTAGAGCGGTGATGTCACTGCTGTATAATATAACTGATATCTGGAGAGCGGTGATGTCACTGCTGTATAATATAACTGATATCTGGAGAGTGGTGATGTCACTGCTGTATAATATAACTGATATCTGGAGAGTGGTGATGTCACTGCTGTATAATATAACTGATATCTGGAGAGCGGTGATGTCACTGCTGTATAATATAACTGATATCTGGAGAGCGGTGATGTCACCGCTGTATAATATAACTGATATCTGTAGAGCGGTGATGTCACTGCTGTATAATATAACTGATATCTGGAGAGCGGTGATGTCACTGCTGTATAATATAACTGATATCTGTAGAGCGGTGATGTCACTGCTGTATAATATAACTGATATCTGTAGAGCGGTGATGTCACTGCTGTATAATATAACTGATATCTGGAGAGCGGTGATGTCACTGCTGTATAATATAACTGATATCTGGAGAGCGGTGATGTCACTGCTGTATAATATAACTGATATCTGGAGAGCGGTGATGTCACCGCTGTATAATATAACTGATATCTGGAGAGCGGTGATGTCACTGCTGTATAATATAACTGATATCTGGAGAGCGGTGATGTCACTGCTGTATAATATAACTGATATCTGGAGAGCGGTGATGTCACCGCTGTATAATATAACTGATATCTGGAGAGCGGTGATGTCACTGCTGTATAATATAACTGATATCTGGAGAGCGGTGATGTCACTGCTGTATAATATAACTGATATCTGGAGAGCGGTGATGTCACTGCTGTATAATATAACTGATATCTGGAGAGCGGTGATGTCACTGCTGTATAATATAACTGATATCTGGAGAGCGGTGATGTCACCGCTGTATAATATAACTGATATCTGGAGAGCGGTGATGTCACAGCTGTATAATATAACTGATATCTGGAGAGCGGTGATGTCACTGCTGTATAATATAACTGATATCTGGAGAGCGGTGATGTCACAGCTGTATAATATAACTGATATCTGGAGAGCGGTGATGTCACCGCTGTATAATATAACTGATATCTGGAGAGCGGTGATGTCACTGCTGTATAATATAACTGATATCTGGAGAGCGGTGATGTCACTGCTGTATAATATAACTGATATCTGGGGAGCGGTGATGTCACTGCTGTATAATATAACTGATATCTGGAGAGCTGTGATGTCACTGCTGTATAATATAACTGATATCTGGAGAGCGGTGATGTCACTGCTGTATAATATAACTGATATCTGGAGAGCGGTGATGTCACTGCTGTATAATATAACTGATATCTGGAGAGCGGTGATGTCACTGCTGTATAATATAACTGATATCTGGGGAGCGGTGATGTCACTGCTGTATAATATAACTGATATCTGGAGAGCTGTGATGTCACTGCTGTATAATATAACTGATATCTGGAGAGCGGTGATGTCACTGCTGTATAATATAACTGATATCTGGAGAGCGGTGATGTCACTGCTGTATAATATAACTGATATCTGGAGAGCGGTGATGTCACCTCCTGTATAATATAACTGATATCTGCAGAGCGGTGATGTCACTGCTGTATAATATAACTGATATCTGCAGAGCGGTGATGTCACAGCTGTATAATATAACTGATATCTGGAGAGCTGTGATGTCACTGCTGTATAATATAACTGATATCTGGAGAGCGGTGATGTCACCTCCTGTATAATATAACTGATATCTGCAGAGCGGTGATGTCACTGCTGTATAATATAACTGATATCTGCAGAGCGGTGATGTCACCGCTGTATAATATAACTGATATCTGGAGAGCGGTGATGTCACTGCTGTATAATATAACTGATATCTGCAGAGCGGTGATGTCACCGCTGTATAATATAACTGATATCTGGAGAGCGGTGATGTCACCGCTGTATAATATAACTGATATCTGGAGAGCGGTGATGTCACTGCTGTATAATATAACTGATATCTGGAGAGCGGTGATGTCACTGCTGTATAATATAACTGATATCTGGGGAGCGGTGATGTCACTGCTGTATAATATAACTGATATCTGGAGAGCTGTGATGTCACTGCTGTATAATATAACTGATATCTGGAGAGCGGTGATGTCACTGCTGTATAATATAACTGATATCTGGAGAGCGGTGATGTCACTGCTGTATAATATAACTGATATCTGGAGAGCGGTGATGTCACTGCTGTATAATATAACTGATATCTGGAGAGCGGTGATGTCACCTCTGTATAATATAACTGATATCAGGGGAGCGGTGATGTCACTGCTGTATAATATAACTGATATCTGGAGAGCGGTGATGTCACCGCTGTATAATATAACTGATATCTGCAGAGCGGTGATGTCACAGCTGTATAATATAACTGATATCTGGAGAGCTGTGATGACACTGCTGTATAATATAACTGATATCTGGAGAGCGGTGATGTCACTGCTGTATAATATAACTGATATCTGGAGAGCGGTGATGTCACCTCCTGTATAATATAACTGATATCTGCAGAGCGGTGATGTCACTGCTGTATAATATAACTGATATCTGCAGAGCGGTGATGTCACTGCTGTATAATATAACTGATATCTGGAGAGCGGTGATGTCACTGCTGTATAATATAACTGATATCTGGAGAGCGGGATGTCACCGCTGTATAATATAACTGATATCTGGAGAGCGGTGATGTCACCGCTGTATAATATAACTGATATCTGGAGAGCGGTAATGTCACTGCTGTATAATATAACTGATATCTGGAGAGCGGTGATGTCACTGCTGTATAATATAACTGATATCTGGAGAGCGGTGATGTCACTGCTGTATAATATAACTGATATCTGGAGAGCGGTGATGTCACTGCTGTATAATATAACTGATATCTGGAGAGCGGTGATGTCACCTCCTGTATAATATAACTGATATCTGGAGAGCGGTGATGTCACTCCTGTATAATATAACTGATATCTGGAGAGCGGTGATGTCACTGCTGTATAATATAACTGATATCTGGAGAGCGGTGATGTCACTGCTGTATAATATAACTGATATCTGGAGAGCGGTGATGTCACCTCCTGTATAATATAACTGATATCTGCAGAGCGGTGATGTCACTGCTGTATAATATAACTGATATCTGCAGAGCGGTGATGTCACTGCTGTATAATATAACTGATATCTGGAGAGCGGTGATGTCACTGCTGTATAATATAACTGATATCTGGAGAGCGGTGATGTCACTGCTGTATAATATAACTGATATCTGGGGAGCGGTGATGTCACTGCTGTATAATATAAGTGATATCTGTAGAGCGGTGATGTCACCGCTGTATAATATAACTGATATCTGGAGAGCGGTGATGTCACAGCTGTATAATATATCTGATATCTGGAGAGCGGTGATGTCACTGCTGTATAATATAACTGATATCTGGAGAGCGGTGATGTCACTGCTGTATAATATAACTGATATCTGGAGAGCTGTGATGTCACTGCTGTATAATATAACTGATATCTGGAGAGCGGTGTTGTCACTGCTGTATAATATAACTGATATCTGGAGAGCTGTGATGTCACTGCTGTATAATATAACTGATATCTGGGGAGCGGTGATGTCACTGCTGTATAATATAACTGATATCTGGAGAGCGGTGATGTCACTGCTGTATAATATAACTGATATCTGGAGAGCGGTGATGTCACTGCTGTATAATATAACTGATATCTGGAGTGCGGTGATGTCACCGCTGAATAATATAACTGATATCTGGAGAGCGGTGATGTCACTGCTGTATAATATAACTGATATCTGGAGAGCGGTGATGTCACCGCTGTATAATATAACTGATATCTGGAAAGCGGTGATGTCACCGCTGTATAATATAACTGATATCTGGAGAGCGATGATGTCACAGCTGTATAATATAACTGATATCTGGAGAGCTGTGATGTCACTGCTGTATAATATAACTGATATCTGGAGAGCGGTGATGTCACTGCTGTATAATATAACTGATATCTGGAGAGCGGTGATGTCACTGCTGTATAATATAACTGATATCTGGAGAGCGGTGATGTCACTGCTGTATAATATAACTGAAATCAGGGGAGCTGTGATGTCACTGCTGTATAATATAACTGATATCTGGAGAGCGATGATGTCACAGCTGTATGATATAACTGATATCTGGAGAGCGGTGATGTCACTGCTGTATAATATAACTGATATCTGGAGAGCGGTGATGTCACTGCTGTATAATATAACTGAAATCAGGGGAGCGGTGATGTCACCGCTGTATAATATAACTGATATCTGGGGAGCGGTGATGTCACTGCTGTATAATATAAGTGATATCTGGAGAGCGGTGATGTCACTGCTGTATAATATAACTGATATCTGTAGAGCGGTGATGTCACTGCTGTATAATATAACTGATATCTGGAGAGCGGTGATGTCACTGCTGTATAATATAACTGATATCTGGAGAGCGGTGATGTCACAGCTGTATAATATAACTGATATCTGGAGAGCGGTGATGTCACTGCTGTATAATATAACTGATATCTGGAGAGCGGTGATGTCACTGCTGTATAATATAACTGATATCTGGAGAGCGGTGATGTCACTGCTGTATAATATAACTGATATCTGGAGAGCGGTGATGTCACTGCTGTATAATATAACTGATATCTGGAGAGCGGTGATGTCACTGCTGTATAATATAACTGATATCTGGAGAGCGGTGATGTCACTGCTGTATAATATAACTGATATCTGGAGAGCGGTGATGTCACTGCTGTATAATATAACTGATATCTGGAGAGCGATGATGTCACAGCTGTATAATATAACTGATATCTGGAGAGCGGTGATGTCACTGCTGTATAATATAACTGATATCTGGAGAGCGGTGATGTCACTGCTGTATAATATAACTGAAATCAGGGGAGCGGTGATGTCACCGCTGTATAATATAACTGATATCTGGGGAGCGGTGATGTCACTGCTGTATAATATAAGTGATATCTGGAGAGCGGTGATGTCACTGCTGTATAATATAACTGATATCTGTAGAGCGGTGATGTCACTGCTGTATAATATAACTGATATCTGGAGAGCGGTGATGTCACTGCTGTATAACATAACTGATATCTGGATAGCGGTGATGTCACTGCTGTATAATATAACTGATATCTGGGGAGCGGTGATGTCACCGCTGTATAATATAACTGATATCTGGAGAGCGGTGATGTCACTGCTGTATAATATAACTGATATCTGGAGAGCGGTGATGTCACTGCTGTATAATATACCTGATATCTGGAGAGCGGTGATGTCACTGCTGTATAATATAACTGATATCTGGAGAGCGGTGATGTCACTGCTGTATAATATAACTGATATCTGGAGAGCGGTGATGTCACCTCCTGTATAATATAACTGATATCTGGAGAGCGGTGATGTCACTGCTGTATAATATAACTGATATCTGGAGAGCGGTGATGTCACCTCCTGTATAATATAACTGATATCTGGAGAGCTGTGATGTCACTGCTGTATAATATAACTGATATCTGGGGAGCGGTGATGTCACTGCTGTATAATATAACTGATATCTGCAGAGCGGTGATGTCACTGCTGTATAATATAACTGATATCTGGAGAGCGGTGATGTCACTGCTGTATAATATAACTGATATCTGGAGAGCGGTGATGTCACTGCTGTATAATATACCTGATATCTGGAGAGCGGTGATGTCACTGCTGTATAATATAACTGATATCTGGAGAGCGGTGATGTCACTGCTGTATAATATAACTGATATCTGGAGAGCGGTGATGTCACCTCCTGTATAATATAACTGATATCTGGAGAGCGGTGATGTCACTGCTGTATAATATAACTGATATCTGGAGAGCGGTGATGTCACCTCCTGTATAATATAACTGATATCTGGAGAGCTGTGATGTCACTGCTGTATAATATAACTGATATCTGGGGAGCGGTGATGTCACTGCTGTATAATATAACTGATATCTGCAGAGCGGTGATGTCACTGCTGTATAATATAACTGATATCTGGAGAGCGGTGATGTCACTGCTGTATAATATAACTGATATCTGGAGAGCGGTGATGTCACCTCCTGTATAATATAACTGATATCTGCAGAGCGGTGATGTCACCGCTGTATAATATAACTGATATCTGGAGAGCGGTGATGTCACTGCTGTATAATATAACTGATATCTGGAGAGCTGTGATGTCACTGCTGTATAATATAACTGATATCTGGGGAGCGGTGATGTCACTGCTGTATAATATAACTGATATCTGGAGAGCGGTGATGTCACCTCCTGTATAATATAACTGATATCTGCAGAGCGGTGATGTCACTGCTGTATAATATAACTGATATCTGGAGAGCGGTGATGTCACTGCTGTATAATATAACTGATATCTGGAGAGCGGTGATGTCACTGTTGTATAATATAACTGATATCTGGAGAGCGGTGATGTCACTGCTGTATAATATAACTGATATCTGGAGAGCGGTGATGTCACTGTTGTATAATATAACTGATATCTGGAGAGCGGTGATGTCACTGTTGTATAATATAACTGATATCTGGGGAGCGGTGATGTCACTGCTGTATAATATAACTGATATCTGGAGAGCGATGATGTCACAGCTGTATAATATAACTGATATCTGGAGAGCGGTGATGTCACTGCTGTATGATATAACTGATATCTGGAGAGCGGTGATGTCACAGCTGTATGATATAACTGATATCTGGAGAGCGGTGATGTCACTGCTGTATAATATAACTGATATCTGGAGAGCGGTGATGTCACTGCTGTATAATATAACTGATATCTGGACAGCGGTGATGTCACTGCTGTATAATATAACTGATATCTGTAGAGCGGTGATGTCACTGCTGTATAATATAACTGATATCTGGAGAGCGGTGATGTCACTGCTGTATAATATAACTGATATCTGGAGAGCGGTGATGTCACTGCTGTATAATATAACTGATATCTGGAGAGCGGTGATGTCACTGCTGTATAATATAACTGATATCTGTAGAGCGGTGATGTCACTGCTGTATAATATAACTGATATCTGGAGAGCGGTGATGTCACTGCTGTATAATATAACTGATATCTGGGGAGCGGTGATGTCACTGCTGTATAATATAACTGATATCTGGAGAGCGATGATGTCACCGCTGTATAATAAAACTGATATCAGGGGAGCGGTGATGTCACCGCTGTATAATATAACTGATATCTGGGGAGCGGTGATGTCACTGCTGTATAATATAAGTGATATCTGGAGAGCGGTGATGTCACTGCTGTATCATATAACTGATATCTGTAGAGCGGTGATGTCACTGCTGTATAATATAACTGATATCTGGAGAGCGGTGATGTCACTGCTGTATAATATAACTGATATCTGGAGAGCGGTGATGTCACTGCTGTATAATATAACTGATATCTGGAGAGCGGTGATGTCACAGCTGTATAATATAACTGATATCTGGAGAGCGGTGATGTCACAGCTGTATAATATAACTGATATCTGGAGAGCGGTGATGTCACTGCTGTATAACATAACTGATATCTGGAGAGCGGTGATGTCACTGCTGTATAATATAACTGATATCTGGAGAGCGGTGATGTCACTGCTGTATAATATAGCTGATATCTGGAGAGCGGTGATGTCACAGCTGTATAATGTAACTGATATCTGGAGAGCGGTGATGTCTCTGCTGTATAATATAACTGATATCTGGAGAGCGGTGATGTCACTGCTGTATAATATAACTGATATCTGGAGAGCGGTGATGTCACTGCTGTATAATATAACTGATATCTGGAGAGCGGTGATGTCACCTCCTGTATAATATAACTGATATCTGGAGAGTGGTGATGTCACTGCTGTATAATATAACTGATATCTGGAGAGCTGTGATGTCACTGCTGTATAATATAACTGATATCTGGAGAGCGGTGATGTCACTGCTGTATAATATAACTGATATCTGGAGAGCGGTGATGTCACTGCTGTATAATATAACTGATATCTGGAGAGCGGTGATGTCACTGCTGTATAATATAACTGATATCTGGAGAGCGGTGATGTCACTGCTGTATAATATAACTGATATCTGGAGAGCGGTGATGTCACTGCTGTATAATATAACTGATATCTGGAGAGCGGTGATGTCACAGCTGTATAATATAACTGATATCAGGGGAGCGGTGATGTCACCGCTGTATAATATAACTGATATCTGGGGAGCGGTGATGTCACCGCTGTATAATATAACTGATATCTGGAGAGCGGTGATGTCACTGCTGTATAATATAACTGATATCTGGAGAGCGGTGATGTCACTGCTGTATAATATAACTGATATCTGGGGAGCGGTGATGTCTCTGCTGTATAATATAACTGATATCTGGAGAGCGGTGATGTCTCTGCTGTATAATATAACTGATATCTGGAGAGCGGTGATGTCACCGCTGTATAATATAACTGATATCTGGGGAGCGGTGATGTCACTGCTGTATAATATAACTGATATCTGGAGAGCGGTGATGTCACTGCTGTATAATATAACTGATATCTGGAGAGTGGTGATGTCACTGCTGTATAATATAACTGATATCTGGAGAGCGGTGATGTCACTGCTGTATAATATAACTGATATCTGGAGAGCGGTGATGTCACCGCTGTATAATATAACTGATATCTGGAGAGCGGTGATGTCACTGCTGTATAATATAACTGATATCTGGAGAGCGGTGATGACACTGCTGTATAATATAACTGATATCTGGAGAGCGGTGATGTCACTGCTGTATAATATAACTGATATCTGGGGAGCGGTGATGTCACTGCTGTATAATATAACTGATATCTGGGGAGCGGTGATGTCACCGCTGTATAATATAACTGATATCTGGAGAGCGGTGATGTCTCTGCTGTATAATATAACTGATATCTGGAGAGCGGTGATGTCACTGCTGTATAATATAACTGATATCTGGAGAGCGGTGATGTCACTGCTGTATAATATAACTGATATCTGGGGAGCGGTGATGTCACTGCTGTATAATATAACTGATATCTGGAGAGCTGTGATGTCACTGCTGTATAATATAACTGATATCTGGGGAGCGGTGATGTCACCGCTGTATAATATAACTGATATCTGGAGAGCGGTGATGTCACCGCTGTATAATATAACTGATATCTGGAGAGCGGTGATGTCACCTCTGTATAATATAACTGATATCTGGAGAGCGGTGATGTCACTGCTGTATAATATAACTGATATCTGGAGAGCGGTGATGTCACTGCTGTATAATATAACTGATATCTGGAGAGCGGTGATGTCACCTCCTGTATAATATAACTGATATCTGGGGAGCGGTGATGTCTCTGCTGTATAATATAACTGATATCTGGAGAGCGGTGATGTCACCGCTGTATAATATAACTGATATCTGGAGAGCGGTGATGTCACCTCCTGTATAATATAACTGATATCTGGAGAGCGGTGATGTCACCTCCTGTATAATATAACTGATATCTGGAGAGCGGTGATGTCACTGCTGTATAATATAACTGATATCTGGAGGGCGGTGATGTCACCGCTGTATAATATAACTGATATCTGGAGAGCGGTGATGTCTCTGCTGTATAATATAACTGATATCTGGAGAGCGGTGATGTCACTGCTGTATAATATAACTGATATCTGGAGAGCGGTGATGTCACCGCTGTATAATATAACTGATATCTGGAGAGCGGTGATGTCACTGCTGTATAATATAACTGATATCTGGAGAGCTGTGATGTCACTGCTGTATAATATAACTGATATCTGGGGAGCGGTGATGTCACTGCTGTATAATATAACTGATATCTGGAGAGCGGTGATGTCACCTCCTGTATAATATAACTGATATCTGGAGAGCGGTGATGTCACTGCTGTATAATATAACTGATATCTGGAGAGCGGTGATGTCACTGCTGTATAATATAACTGATATCTGGAGAGCGGTGATGTCACTGCTGTATAATATAACTGATATCTGGAGAGCGGTGATGTCACTGCTGTATAATATAACTGATATCTGGAGAGCGATGATGTCACCGCTGTATAATATAACTGATATCTGGGGAGCGGTGATGTCACCGCTGTATAATATAACTGATATCTGGAGAGCGGTGATGTCACCGCTGTATAATATAACTGATATCTGGAGAGCGGTGATGTCACTGCTGTATAATATAACTGATATCTGGGGAGCGGTGATGTCACCTCTGTATAATATAACTGATATCTGGAGAGCGGTGATGTCACCGCTGTATAATATAACTGATATCTGGAGAGCGGTGATGTCACCGCTGTATAATATAACTGATATCTGGAGAGGGGTGATGTCACCGCTGTATAATATAACTGATATCTGGAGAGCGGTGATGTCACCTCCTGTATAATATAACTGATATCTGGAGAGCGGTGATGTCACCTCCTGTATAATATAACTGATATCTGGAGAGCGGTGATGTCACTGCTGTATAATATAACTGATATCTGGAGAGCGGTGATGTCACTGCTGTATAATATAACTGATATCTGGAGAGCGGTGATGTCACCGCTGTATAATATAACTGATATCTGGAGAGCGGTGATGTCACCGCTGTATAATATAACTGATATCTGGGGAGCGGTGATGTCACTGCTGTATAATATAACTGATATCTGGGGAGCGGTGATGTCACTGCTGTATAATATAACTGATATCTGGAGAGCGGTGATGTCACTGCTGTATAATATAACTGATATCTGGGGAGCGGTGATGTCACTGCTGTATAATATAACTGATATCTGGAGAGCGGTGTTGTCACTGCTGTATAATATAACTGATATCTGGGGAGCGGTGATGTCACTGCTGTATAATATAACTGATATCTGGAGAGCGGTGATGTCACTGCTGTATAATATAACTGATATCTGGAGAGCGGTGATGTCACTGCTGTATAATATAACTGATATATGGAGAGCGGTGATGTCACTGCTGTACAATATAACTGATATCTGGAGAGCGGTGATGTCACTGCTGTACAATATAACTGATATCTGGAGAGCGGTGATGTCACTGCTGTATAATATAACTGATATCTGGAGAGCGGTGATGTCACTGCCTCCTGTAGTGTGACTTCAGCGGTGGTGACGGCATCCTGCAGAAAGAAGTTCTGGATTTTTCATGGTGTGTTCCAGCATCTTGTGTACTGTAACTGTTATTCCTGGACAGTGGTGCTTTCCTGTCCCCCGCATGTAGGTGTCCTATAATACTGTGACCTCAGCTTTGGTCACAGAGTTCTGCAGGTCTCCTCCATTACGTTTCCTCCAAGGCAGGTCTCCAGGTCTCTTCCATTCCCTTTCCCCCAGGGCAGGTCTCCTCCATTCCCTTTCCCCCGGGGCAGGTCTCCTCCATTCCCTTTCCCCCGGGGCAGGTCTCCTCCATTCCCTTTCCCCCAGGGCAGGTCTGTTCCATTCCCTTTCCCCCAGGGCAGGTCTCCTCCATTCCCTTTCCCCCAGGGCAGGTCTGTTCCATTCCCTTCCCCCAGGGCAGGTCTCCTCCATTCCCTTTCCCCCAGGGCAGGTCTGTTCCATTCCCTTTCCCCCAGGGCAGGTCTCCTCCATTCCTTTTCCCCTAGGGCTGGTCTCTTCCATTCCCTTTCCCCTAGGGCTCGTCTCCTCCATTCCCTTTCCCCCAGGGCTGGTCTCCTCCATTCCCTTTCCCCCAGGGCGGGTCTGTTCCATTCCCTTTCCCCCAGGGCAGGTCTGTTCCATTCCCTTTCCCCTAGGGCAGGTCTCCTCCATTCCTTTTCCCCCAGGGCAGGTCTCCTCCATTCCTTTTCCCCTAGGGCTGGTCTCCTCCATTCCCTTTCCCCCAGGGCAGGTCTGTTGCATTCCCTTTCCCCCAGGGCAGGTCTCCTCCATTCCCTTCCCCCAGGGCAGGTCTCCTCCATTCCCTTTCCCCCGGGGCAGGTCTCCTCCATTCCCTTTCCCCCAGGGCAGGTCTGTTCCATTCCCTTTCCCCTAGGGCAGGTCTCCTCCATTCCCTTTCCCCCAGGGCAGGTCTCCTCCATTCCCTTTCCCCCAGGGCAGGTCTCCTCCATTTCCTTTCCCCCAGGGCAGGTCTCCTCCATTCCCTTTCCCCCAGGGCAGGTCTGTTCCATTTCCTTTCCCCCAGGGCAGGTCTGTTCCATTCCCTTTCCCCTAGGGCAGGTCTCCTCCATTCCTTTTCCCCCAGGGCAGGTCTGTTCCATTCCTTTTCCCCTAGGGCTGGTCTCCTCCATTCTCTTTCCCCCCAGGGCAGGTCTGTTCCATTCCCTTTCCCCCAGGGCAGGTCTCCTCCATTCCCTTTCCCCCAGGGCAGGTCTGTTCCATTCCCTTTCCCCCAGGGCAGGTCTCCTCCATTCCCTTTCCCCTAGGGCAGGTCTCCTCCATTCCCTTTCCCCTAGGGCAGGTCTCCTCCATTCCCTTTCCCCTAGGGCAGGTCTCCATTCCCTTTCCTCCAGGGCAGGTCTGTTGCATTCCCTTTCCCCTAGTGCAGGTCTCCTCCATTCCCTTTCCCCCAAGGCAGGTCTCCTCCATTCCCTTTCCCCTAGAGCAGGTCTCCTCCATTCCCTTTCCCCCAGGGCAGGCAGGTCTCCTCCATTCCTTTTCCCCCAAGGCAGGTCTCTTCCATTCCCTTTCCCCCAGGGCAGGTCTCTTCCATTCCCTTTCCTCCAGGGCAGGTCTCCTCCATTCCCTTTCCTCCAGGGCAGGTCTCCTACATTCCCTTTCCCCTAGGGCAGGTCTCCTCCATTCCCTTTCCCCCAAGGCAGGTCTCCTCCATTCCCTTTCCCCTAGAGCAGGTCTCCTCCATTCCTTTTCCCCCAGGGCAGGTCTGTTCCATTCCTTTTCCCCTAGGGCTGGTCTCCTCCATTCCCTTTCCCCCCAGGGCAGGTCTGTTCCATTCCCTTTCCCCCAGGGCAGGTCTCCTCCATTCCCTTTCCCCCAGGGCAGGTCTGTTCCATTCCCTTTCCCCCAGGGCAGGTCTCCTCCATTCCCATTCCCCTAGGGCAGGTCTCCTCCATTCCCTTTCCCCTAGGGCAGGTCTCCTCCATTCCCTTTCCCCTAGGGCAGGTCTCCTCCATTCCCTTTCCTCCAGGGCAGGTCTGTTGCATTCCCTTTCCCCTAGGGCAGGTCTCCTCCATTCCCTTTCCCCCAAGGCAGGTCTCCTCCATTCCCTTTCCCCTAGAGCAGGTCTCCTCCATTCCCTTTCCCCCAGGGCAGGCAGGTCTCCTCCATTCCTTTTCCCCCAAGGCAGGTCTCTTCCATTCCCTTTCCCCCAGGGCAGGTCTCTTCCATTCCCTTTCCTCCAGGGCAGGTCTCTTCCATTCCCTTTCCTCCAGGGCAGGTCTCTTCCATTCCCTTTCCTCCAGGGCAGGTCTCTTCCATTCCCTTTCCTCCAGGGCAGGTCTCTTCCATTCCCTTTCCTCCAGGGCAGGTCTCTTCCATTCCCTTTCCTCCAGGGTAGGTCTCTTCCATTCCCTTTCCTCCAGGGCAGGTCTCTTCCATTCCCTTTCCTCCAGGGCAGGTCTCCTACATTCCCTTTCCTCCAGGGCAGGTCTCCTACATTCCCTTTCCCCTAGGGCAGGTCTCCTCCATTCCCTTTCCCCCAAGGCAGGTCTCCTCCATTCCCTTTCCCCTAGAGCAGGTCTCCTCCATTCCCTTTCCCCCAGGGCAGGCAGGTCTCCTCCATTCCTTTTCCCCCAAGGCAGGTCTCTTCCATTCCCTTTCCCCCAGGGCAGGTCTCTTCCATTCCCTTTCCCCGAGGGCAGGTCTCTTCCATTCCCTTTCCCCCAGGGCAGGTCTCTTCCATTCCCTTTCCCCCAGGGCAGGTCTCTTCCATTCCCTTTCCCCCAGGGCAGGTCTCTTCCATTCCCTTTCCCCCAGGGCAGGTCTCTTCCATTCCCTGTCCCCCAGGGCAGGTCTCTTCCATTCCCTGTCCCCCAGGGCAGGTCTCCTCCATTACCTTTCCCCCAGGGCAGGTCTCCTCCATTCCCTTTCCTCTAGGGCAGGTCTCCTCCATTCCCTTTCCCCCAGGGCAGGTCTCTTCCATTCCCTTTCCCCCAGGGCAGGTCTCTTCCATTCCCTTTCCCCCAGTGCAGGACTTCAGGGTGGTCTGGTCGGGGTCTTCTCCACTTGTAGAGCATTGATGACCATTTTTAATGCTTTTCTTAATTCTTCTCCAGACTCATTGTGGGATTCCGGAATTCAGAGACCGCAGAAAAGACGCTTCCATCAGGCTCCTCCAGGGCAGAGTTTCTTCTCTACACTTCATCTGTGCCATCCTCTGAAGGTAGTGATTAGCGAGGGGGGGACTTATTTATTCCTCATAAGGAAAACAATTTTAGAGAGTCACATCTTGGGAGAAAATAATGAATGGGGCGAGAGTTACTGTCGTCTTCACATCTCGAGCACCGGGGGCAGCACCCAGCCCACTCCTCATGTGTGTCCTCTGCCATTACAGGTGATGCAGGGGGTTAGCATGCAGCCCGTGGTCATCCAGCCCGTGCCGCTCGCGCAAACAATGACCACCATCACCCACCTGGCCCCAAACGACTGGAGCTCCGGCCTGTGTGACTGCTGCGAGGACATGGGGATATGTAAGTGCTCCTATAAGGGGGAGCTCCGGACACAACGCTCCCCCACATACTGTGTGACCCTGGATCTGTGACAGAGGCGACAGCTCCTCATCCTGACACCCGGCCTGTATATGGTGTGAGAGGTTGTCAGCCCCGCCCTCTTGGCCCTATAATCCGGTCTTGCACTCTTCGTATACCCCTCTCCACCTTTGTTCGCAGGCTGCTTCGCTTTCTGGTGTTTCTCCTGTTTCCAGTGCTCCACGGCCAGTGACTTTGGCGAGTGCCTGTGTCTCCCGCTTCTGGAGTGCGTCAGTTTGGGCTTCAACCTGTACTGCCCAACTACGTCTCTGGCAATGAGGGCCGCCGTCCGAGAGCGCCACAAGATCCCGGTATGTATCTGTGTCCAACCCGGTGGCCTCTGATGGGAGGGGGTCTGGTAGCACCATATTTCAGGTAATTAGATGATATGCCCCCTCTTCACATAGTGGCAGCTGCCACCCTGCCCGTCTGCTCTCAGTCAATACCGCCAGTTTCCCCTGTGCGGAGCCATATCCCTGCTCACCTGGTCTATGGCCGCTGGCTGGCTGTCACCCACAGAACTGTGTACATAGGATGTCCACGGTGCAGCACTGACCCCTCTCTTCTCTGCACAGGGCTCCATCTGCAATGACTGCTGCACCGTCTACTGGTGCTTATCCTGCTCCTGGTGCCAGATGGCTCGCGAGATCAAGAAACGCAAGCAGCCTGTCAGCTTTGTCACTGCCCACACCAACATTATTGGGGCGCCACTAATGCAAGGCCAAAATATCACTGTGCAATCACCCCTAAAATAGTAGCCCCTACAGCAAGCATGACCCAACACAAAGACAACCCCACACCGAGAGCAACACCATCAGCACCTGGTGCATGAGGTTCAACCCAACACTGAGGGCAACTCCACAAGGTCCAACCCAACACTGCCTGGTGCAAAAGATCCAACCCAATGCTGCCGGCACCTAGTCCAACCCAACACTGAACTCCATGAGGTCCAACCCAACACCACTTGGTGAACAAGGTCAAACTCAACGCTACAAGCACCTAGTGTACAGGATCCAACCCAACGCTCAATACTGAGGGCAACTCCATGAGGTCCAACCCAAAGCAACCAGAACCTGGTGCATAAGGTCCAACACAACACTGAGGGCAACTCCACGAGGTCTAACCCAAAGCCACCAGCACCTTATGAATGAGGTCCAGCTCCAATGAGAAACAGGCAGCTCCAGGGGGAGATGGATGGAAATGATCAAATATTTTCCATGAGGCATCTGAACCTGACAATTGAAGGTCTGACTTGTGGCATTCACCTTCTTTTTTGAAGAGCTAAAACCCCAAATTTCCCCACATCTGGCTGGCAGGAGGAAGTGCCCTGTATGTCCAGAGTAACTCCCTGTACAAAGGTCTGTAGGAGATCATCAGATTACTCTCCCATGACATTTTCTAGAACATACTTTAGTGCACACTCCTCATCTTACCAACGGCTACACCTTTATACGAGGGTTTGTAAGACAGCACCATAGGTTATATCTCTAATAGCTTTCTAGAATGTCTCCACGGGTTGCGCCCCTTCCCTTGTAAGACATCACCGCAGGTCAGGCCCTTCACCTTGTAGGACGTCATCATGGGTCAAGTCCCTCACCTCGTAGGACATCACTGCAGGTTGCCATGGCTCATGCCCTCACCTCGTAGGATGTCTTCGCTGATCACACCCCTCACCTAGTAGGACGTTACCAATGGTTACGCCCATCACCTGTTAGGACTTTGCCGCGGGTCATACCCCTCACCTGGTAGGACTTCGCCGCAGGTCATGCCCCTCATGTGGTAGGACATCGTCGCTGGTCGCGCCCCTCGCCTCATAGGACTTCGCCGCTGGTTGCACTCCTCTCCTTATATAAGCGGAGACGTCCTATGCGCTCCTTACCTAGTAAGATGTCGCAGCGGGTTGCGCCCTTTACCTTGTAGGACGTCGCTGCGGGTCACGCACCTCTCCTTGTAGGACGTCGCAGCGGGCTGCGCCCCTCACCTTGAAGGATGTTGCCACAGGTCACGCCCTCACCTCGTAGGACATCGCCACGGGTCGTGCCCTTAATCTTGTAGGACGTCACTGCGGGTCACGCACCTCTACTTGTAGGACGTCGCAGCGGGTTGCGCCCCTCACCTTGAAGGATGTTGCCACGGGTCGCACCCTCACCTCGTAGGACATCGCCACGGGTCGTGCCCTTAATCTTGTAGGATGTCGCAGCGGGTTGCGCCCCTCACCTTGAAGGATGTTGCCACGGGTCGCACCCTCACCTCGTAGGACATCGCCACGGGTCGTGCCCTTAATCTTGTAGGATGTCGCAGCGGGTTGCGCCCCTCACCTTGAAGGATGTTGCCACGGGTCGCACCCTCACCTCGTAGGACATCGCCACGGGTCGTGCCCCTAATCTTGTAGGACGTCGCTGCGGGTCACCCCCCTCACTTTAAAGGACGTCACAGCAGGTCGCCCCCTTCACCTTGTAGATCGTCTTCGCAGGTTGCACCCCAGTGTAAAGCTCTGACGGTTACGTTGTTTTGTACAATGTCATCGGGGATGCACCCGAATATAAAGTTCTGTTTCAATATTTGTCTAACTGGAAACTGATCTGAATAAAGGTCATTAATCTGAAGCACGGCACCCCCTCTCATCTAGTGTCTTTCTCCTGATCCACTAGTCACATCCCGATGCACAGTGTCCACCGTAAATGATGAATGGAGGTAAAATGGTGAAGGACACATTACAAGCATTGGAATGAGCCTGACGCAGACCCCGCAGCTTGTGTTCTCCAGCTCTTCCCATCCGGGTTCCTTCATTGTCTCTGCCTCATGCTTTCATCTTGTCGTCTGTTGGGTCTTCCCATAGTGGTACAAACAGTCTGCAAAGGAGGAAGGGTTGTCAAATGGTATGAAGAAGAAGCTCCTGAGAAGGCAGTAGCCCTCAATATATAGTGTAAGAAACACTGAGGAGGGGAGCTTCCCTTCCCTCACTCCCCAGGTGCCCCCCACTGGGCTCAGACCCCAGGGACCACCAGCTGTGCAGGACGCATGGGCAGGAGCACAGGTCAGGCTTCCTTCACGTGTTCCACCAACTCTGACATTTCTCTTCTATATATAGACTGTTCCTTGCACAAGTCCTCGCCCGCAGGGATGATGAGAGTTGTGGCACCGGCTAGACCAGAGGGTGCAGTCACAAGAAGCCTTTGTTTGGCCTGCAGCCTGTTCTTCATTCACACCCTCTGAGCAGAGAAATTCCTCACATTTAATTTCATTTCCTCAAGTTCTGATACTAGTGACATCTCAGAGAATAGGGCAAATCCATGCCAAGACCTTCCTCATCAGTCCACACCTGCCCTGGGTCACACACCACCCAGCTTTCCCGAGCGTCTGATGGATACTCTTCTCGCACTCTGACATACACAGGGTAACATAAGAAAGCTATCCTCGTCCTCCTCAGGGTCTGGGGGAGCAGCAAGGAACAAACTTAGTAATCTTTAGATTTAATATTCAAAAAGTACAGCACTTAAAAAAGCTGAAACAATAAAGACGTAAATGCAGGCAAAAACAATACAAAAGGGATAGATACAGATACATCGTATGAATTGGATCCGTGAGAACTTCTGGCGGAATATGGACAGATCTGCAATGCTTCTCCTGGGGTCTGACAATGGTACTAGGTAGATGAGATGTTATAAAGGGTCTTGCCGGACCCTCACTCCTCAGACATAAGAGGAAGACGGCTGATCAGAGTCTATCCGAATCCAGTTTTAGCCCTCATTGCTGCTGTGGGTCATATTTTTTTCCAGGAACCTCCTGGAGAAACAATATGGCCATCGTCTTACTGACCGTCCTTCCCGAATTCTATACAGACCACACATGATAGAGCCATAATTCGGGGGAGATATCGCCTCCTCTGTGTCGCCAGCTAGTACCAACACTTTCGTGATTTTACCCACAGATGTGAATCTGCTCCCTGATCATGGATATATCCGTTAATTGGGTCAAACTCGGATTCTATAGATATGGCATGGAAAAATTAAACTTCCATTGTTATGTGAGGCGTTGGCTATGGAGCCGTGCCGTCGGGGTAGGATTCATCACCATACATTGATTAGCACCTCTTTAGTAATCAGGCCGTACACAGTCACACTTCGTCCCGCTACAACCATCATCCACTTGTTAATGTCTCTGTGTGCACACGCCATGTCTGCTCTCCATCAGATAACCTGCTTCACTTACCTGTTCACAGTGGGGTGTGCAGGCAGTGATCTAATGCCCCCAGCCTCTGATCTGTGTAATATAACTCCATTAATGACACCAGACATATCCTTGTTTTGAAGCCAGGGATGGGATGAATCAGCTGCAGCAGGTAATGGTGCAGGAACCACCAAGGAGCAGTTTAACAATAAAAAAGGAGAGATGTAAGCCCTGCTGCGTGTGACGGACAGACAGGCGGTGCATTCATGAGACAGAAGCCCATGGCGGAGTACAGCTGCGGTGCTCTGGAGCCGTGCACTTCTAAGAGGTCTTATGGGCCCCTAACAATCTTGTCACGAAAACACACTTGGTCAGACCTTGCAGCCCTCTGGCGCCCCCTTATCCTGCTGGTCAAACACGGTATTGACCGAGGATAAGCACGGGCGCAGCTGCTCTAATTTATGTCGACTATTGTGGCACGTGATGTGACAGGACGTATATATACCACCAGTTCCTTCCAGGAACGTATATATACCTCCGAACAGCCACCCTCAAACCACAATATCACATTAATACTGGTATACTGCCACCACCGATCGCTTAACAGGTGGATCGGGTACCCGTTAGGTAACGTGAATTAGCGGGTGAGGAACGCGTTTGCTCGACATAGGACAAGAAGAACGAAGCTGGTAAATAATAATGATTTACTCCCGAAAGTGGGCAGTGTTTACAAAAGATATACAAGATATTATAAAAGAGACAATTTACATGTATGCATAAACAGTTATTAAAATAAAAGGGATAAGTAATAACAAAACCTGCGCCACAAGGTGGTGGTCTCAGATTCTGTGGGGGGGGCGGCTCCCCGGAAATTAAATGTGATTCTTCCACGCAGCGAGGAGTGCATGCGTCTGACATCCCGAGGTAAGAATGAAGTAAAATGGCCGTTCTGGTTTTTGGTAAGATGCCAAAAGACTAGGAGACACCCATGTTGTTTACCTCACACGGGGGCTCGGTTTTGTGAACCCACCCAGCTGCACAAGACATAAAAATCCTTCAGATTTCATATCTTAGTATGGGGGGGTCCCACATCCAAGATGGAGACATCATGTTTGCCGTTACCAATATTCATGAAGATGGATATCAAATATGATATTTCTATGACGTTCAGAAGCTCAGCACCCATTTCCCGGGCTTCCGGTGGTCTCCCAGTTATGTAAGATATACCGTCGTAATTGGAAAAAGGTGAACATCCCAAAAATGTGGTCCCTGTGTTTGTGACAGTCATGTGCACTATTAAACTCGACATTAAAAGTTTGTACAGTTAGACAATAGGATTTTAGAGGGAGTTCCAGTTTATACCTGAATGATTGTTCTTTAGCTGAGGTTTTATGGCGGTAATAAAAATTCCTTGTTAGGGGGAGGTAAGAGTGAGTTCTATGTAGAACTCTTACAAATGGACAGGGGGCGGAGATTTAAGACATCTCTCATTTTTAAAACTAGGACAAAAATACATTTTGCCTGACATACCCGGATCACATGTAAAGCGCCATGGAATAAATGGCGCTATAATAATAAATAATAATAGTATATGGGGCTGACCAGACATTACAATTGATTAATGTACTAAGCTTGGTGCTGCATTCATGTACTGATGGTGGTTCTGATGCTGTATTCATGCACTGAAGGTGGTTCTGGTGCTGTATTCATACATTGAAGGCGGTTCTGGAGGTGTATTTCTGTACCGATGGGGGTGCTGATGATATATTCATGTACTGATGGTGGTTAAGGTGATGTATTCATGTACTGATATTGGTTCTATTGATGCAATCAAATGCTAAATGTGAATCCAGTGCTGTATTTGTGCACTAATTATGGTTCTATATGCATGTGTCAATCCTAATGTTGAAGATGTACTCACGTGCTGATGGTAGGGAAAGGGTAAATGGTCTGACACACCTTGGCAGCAATTTCACCCGGCTCTACCATACAGAGCACTGCACCTGTGTCCTCTATGAGAACCACTGACAGACATCGCTGGTGGCAGCGTTTCCCTTAGAGAACACAAAGATTGCAGTCTGAAATCGTCCATGCCGGATCATTAATTCCCCAATCAATTGTGCGGGGTTCCCATACAGATTAGACTGTCGACTGAACCCATTGTGATCAGGGGATTCGGACGATGTTAGTAGTAAAGACCCCTA